>NW_027590952.1:7500-117500 GCF_964213995.1 Mustelus asterias
TAGCACAACCCAACAGTAACATATGTAGATCCTTGTAGTCCTGGCCCGCCCTCTGGCTCAGTACTATCCAGTGGGAAGCAACGATGGTTCACCACATTCACCCCTCCTTTGAGAACAAAGGCCGGCGGGGTACAAAAACAGAATAAAGTGTCATCAGTCTATAAGTTCAGACGGTCAGGGGGACCGCACCGTCGTTGTGACCTCCTCAATACCGGCGGTGACACCGGAGTAGGCACTCGCGGTGGCGTTCTCCCCAAGGCTGCGTCCAGCTGTTCTTCCACGGACTCACAGGCCGGTTGACCCTGAGGTGACGGTAGTCCAGGGGATCCTGACACGCCCTGCAGTGGCGACCATCCTCTGGGCTCAGGCAAGCTGTACACGGGAGTAAAAGGGTTAAGTAATGGTCCCGATGCTGCCCGCGCCGTGTCCGGAGGGGAAACAAGAGTTAAGGGGTTTGTAACAGGGGGTATGGGAGCGACAGGAGTTGCTACGTCCCCTGCTGGCGCCAGGTCTCGGATCGAGAGCGTGTCCTCTCGCCCGTCAGGGTATGCCACATAGGCATACTGAGGGTTGGCGTGGAGGAGATGGACCTGTTCGACCAACGGGTCGGACTTGCGGGCCCTTACATGTCGCCGCAGGAGGACAGGTCCTGAGTACGTCAACCAAGACGGTAATGAGGTCCCCGAGGAAGACTTCCGAGGGAATGAAAACATCCTCTCATGGGGAGTAGCGTTGGTTGCCGTACACAGGAGGGAGCGAATAGAATGGAGCGCATCAGGGAGCACCTCTTGCCAACGGGAGACTGGAAGACCTTTTGACTTCAACGCCAGTAAGACAGCCTTCCAGACTGTAGCATTCTCACGTTCCACCTGTCCGTTACCCCTAGGGTTGTAGCTCGTGGTTCTACTAGAGGCAATCCCATATGAGAGCAGGTATTGCCTCAAGTCATCGCTCATGAACAACGAGCCCCTGTCGCTATGGATGTAGCTGGGGTATCCGAACAGGGTAAAGAGATCACGGAATGCCTTGATAACCGTGGCAGTGGATGTATCAGAGCAGGGAACAACAAAAGGGAACCGAGAGTACTCGTCAATGATATTGAGGAAGTACACATTCCGATCTGTTGAGGGAAGGGGGCCCTTAAAATCGACACTCAGTCTCTCGAAGGGACGAGTGGCCTTGACTAAATGTGCCCGGTCAGGTCGGTAAAAGTGCGGTTTGCATTCCGCGCAAACCCGACAGCTCCTTGTTACTGACCTGACATCCTCCACCGAGTAGGGCAGGTTGCGGGCTTTTATAAAGTGGTAGAGCCGAGTGACCCCAGGATGGCATAGGTCATTATGGAGAGCCTGCAAACGGTCCTCCTGTATACTGGCGCATGTTCCACACGAGAGGGCATCCGAGGGCTCATTGAGTTTCCCTGGACGATACATGATGTCGTAGCTATAGGTGGAGAGTTCGATTCTCCACCGCAAGATCTTGTCATTCTTGATCTTGCCCCTCTGCGTGTTGTTAAACATGAACGCCACGGACCGCTGGTCCGTGATCAGAGTGAACCGTTTTCCCGCCAAGTAATGGCGCCAGTGTCTGACGGCCTCCACAATGGCCTGGGCCTCCTTTTCCACCACTGAATGCCGAATTTCGGGGCGTTGGAGGGTGCGGGAAAAAAATGCGACGGGCCTGCCCGCCTGGTTAAGTGTGGCGGCCAGGGCGAAATCAGATGCATCGCTCTCCACCTGATAGGGGATGGATTCGTCAACAGCGTGCATCGTAGCTTTCGCGATGTCGGCTTTCAATTTATCGAAGGCCAATCGGGCCTCTGGCGTTAGGGGAAAAGGAATGGACTTAATGAGTGGACGGGCTTTATCCGCGTAGTTGGGAACCCACTGCGCATAATAGGAGAAGAAGCCTAAGCATCTTCTCAATGCTTTTGCACTAGCAGGCAAGGGAAGTTCAGAAAGGGGGCGCATACGGTCTGGATCAGGGCCAATGACCCCGTTTTCCACCACGTATCCTCGGATGGCTAAACGGCGCGTACGAAACACACACTTCTCCCTGTTGTAGGTCAGGTTCAGGTGAGATGCAGTGCGTAGGAAGTTCAGGAGGTTTGTGTCATGGTCCTGCTGGTCATGGCCGCAGATGGTGACATTATCCAGGTGCGGGAAGGTAGCCCGCAGCCCGTTCTGGTCCACCATTCGGTCCATAGCACGCTGGAAGACCGAGACCCCATTGGTGACACCAAAGGGAACCCTGAGAAAGTGATACAAGCGACCATCCGCCTCAAAAGCCGTGTATTGTCGGTCCTCTGGACGAATGGGGAGTTGGTGGTAGGCAGACTTGAGGTCTATGGTGGAGAACACCCGGTACTGCGCAATCTGATTGACCATTTCAGATATGCGCGGGAGGGGATACGCATCCAGCTGCGTGTATCTATTAATGGTCTGACTGTAGTCAATGACCATCCGGGGTTTGTTCCCGCTCTTGACCACCACGACCTGCGCTCTCCACGGACTAGCGCTGGGTTGTATGATCCTTTCTTTGAGGAGCCGGTGAACCTCAGATCTAATGAAGATCCGATCCTCAGCGCTGTAACGCCTACTTTTAGTCGCGATGGGCTTGCAGCCTGGCACAAGATTCTGGAACAGGGAGGGTGTGGTGATCTTCAGCATCGAGAGGCTACAGGCGGGGCGCGTTGGGCAATTTGGAGGCTGCTGCTGTTTTCCCACTGCCAGTGAAGGGAGTGGCCCACCGTACTGTAGGATTACACTCCTCAAGTGGACCATGAAGTTTAGTCCGAGAAGTATTGGCGCGCAAAGATACGGCAACACGAGGAGCTTGAAACGCTCGTAAACTGTGCCTTGCACCTTCAAAGTTACCACGCAACTCCCTAGCACGGTGACAGACCGGGACCTCGATGCCATAGAGATTGTCTGTTTGGCAGGTTGAATCTGGAGTCCACACCGCTTCACAGTGTCTGGGTGGATAAAGCTCTCAGTGCTCCCGCTGTCAAACAGACAATAAATCACGTGGTCATTTACCTGGATATTCATCATAGATTTGTCAAGTCTATGAGGCTTGGCCTGGGTGGTTTGATATAGCGCTACTTCAGAAGCTCGAGGGCCTTAGTATAATCGGTGGCCGCACGGATCGTGAGGTAGACAGTGTCGCTTACCCTCGCATGGAGGACCCGGAGTCTGTCATCATCTGTGGTGACCGCTGCGGAGGCTGCCAGGTAGTCTTCGAAACACTTCAGCCAGTGGTCGAAGGTGTTAGAAGCGCCCACCGCACGTGGATCTAGTGTAAGGCGTTCCGGCTTCAGGACCTGCTCCATACTCTTTTTTTTTCTTCGACGAGAGTTTAACAACAGCAAATAAAATTGATGCGCTTCTCAAACACGAGGCCAGAAGCTCGGTAAATGAAAGGCTTTTATTTACTGTAATGAAGCAGCCAGTAATTATATACACTATCCCAGACTGAAGGGGTCCCAGCCAGAGCAGGGACTCTTATACCTCTCCCAGGAGGCGGAGCCCGACTGGGATGTACCACAACACTACAGTACAAAGGTGTAACAACCCCACCCTAACCCCAACAGCAACAATAGCACAACCCAACAGTAACATATGTACATCCTTGTAGTACTGGCCAGCCCCTGGCTCAGCACTATCCAGTGGGAACCAACGATGGTTCACCACAGAGAGAGAGAGGGGAAATCAGCCAGGGTTCTCACTCCTGGTCTCTGCGTTTCTGTCCATGGGTTATTTTGCTTTCTGGAGCCTTATTGTTCTTTGGAAATGTTCTCCTGGGAACCACATGGAGGGATTGTTGAAGTCGGAATGATTGTCACCATGAAATTCCTGTCTGTGTGCTCTGATTATCCCTCAACTGCACTGACGAAAGCTCTTTGATGAATGACCTGTCCCTTCCAGAACATTCCGGGGCCTGTGGTAATCACCCCCGGAGAGTGTTTATCATCTGTAATGAAGAATAATCTCTTTGTCTCCCCCGCCGCCCCAGTTACTGTCTCTCTCTCTCTCTCTCTCCGTGTCCCGAACCCTGGATAACAGACCAAACCCCCAGGGACACAGCAAATCCTGACCGTACTAACTTGCAGGGCCAGGCCATTCTGCCCAGCTTTCCTGTACTAGCTCCATTCACCATTTCACAAAGTAACCTGTGACTCTACCTGCGAGTTAGTGAGGGAGTGATTGGCTACAAAGCCGGTTTGGTGAACTTTTATCAGTCACTGGGTCAGCCTCAGCTGGGGCAGTGTGTGCCGTTCTGGGCCCCGCTCCTTGGGAAGGATCATAGAAATCATAGAAACCCTACAGTGCAGAAAGAGGCCATTCGGCCCATCGAGTCTGCACCGACCACAATCCCACCCAGGCCCTACCCCCATATCCCTACATATTTACCGACTAATCCCTCTAACCTATGCATCTCAGGACTCTAAGGGGCAATTTTTAACCTGGCCAATCAACCTAACCCGCACATCTTTGGACTGTGGGAGGAAACCGGAGCACCCGGAGGAAACCCACGCAGACACGAGGAGAATGTGCAAACTCCACACAGACAGTGACCTGAACCGGGAATCGAACCCAGGTCCCTGGAGCTGTGAAGCAGCAGTGCTAACCACTGTGCTACCGTGCCGCAGGATGGGAAGGGTTTAGACAGAGTGCGGAAATAGATTGACGGGAACGCTTCCAGGGATGGGGGAGTTCAGTGACGGGGAGAGATTGGAGAAGCCGGGACTGTTCTCCTCGGGGGAAAGGAGGGCGAGAGGGAGATTCGATCGAGGGGTTCAGAATCACGAGGGGGGTAAGGAGGGGGGAGTGCTGCTCTTGCAGAGGGACAGCACACTCATAATGGGCTGAATGGCCTCTCTCTGTGCTTTCCCCATGTGACACTCTCGGTGATATTTCTTTCATTCATGGGTCTCACTTTTGGGCCAGTTTTTATTTCCCATCCCTAGTTGCCCCTTGAGGGGGTGGTGGGTGAGCCGCCATCTTCAACCCGCTGCAGTCCCTGAGGTGAAGGTCCACCCACAGTGCTGTTAGGGAGGGAGTTCCAGGATTGTTATTGGACATCAGTCAGTCCCCGTGTGGTGTAGGTACACCCACAGTGCTGTTAGGGAGGGAGTTCCAGGATTGTTATTGGACATCAATCAGTCCCCGTGTGGTGTAGGTACACCCACAGTGCTGTTAGGGAGGGAGTTCCAGGATTGTTATTGGACATCAGTCAGTCCCGTGTGGTGTAGGTACACCCACAGTGCTGTTAGGGAGGGAGTTCCAGGATTGTTATTGGACATCAGTCAGTCCCGTGTGGTGCAGGTACACCCACAGTGCTGTTAGGGCGATATATTTCCAAGTCAGTGTAGAGGGAGCTTTACTCTGTATCTAACCCCGTGCTGTACCTGTCCTGGGAGTGTTTGATGGGGACAGTGTAGAGGGAGCTTTACTCTGTATCTAACCCCTTGCTGTACCTGTCCTGGGAGTGTTTGATGGGGGACAGTGTAGAGGGAGCTTTACTCTGTATCTAACCCCGTGCTGTACCTGTCCTGGGAGTGTTTGATGGGGACAGTGTAGAGGGAGCTTTACTCAGTATCTAACCCTGTGCTGTACCTGTCCTGGGTGTGTTTAATGGGGATAGTGTAGAGGGAGCTCTACTCTGTATCTAACCCCGTGCTGTACCTGTCCTGGGAGTGTTTGATGGGGATAGTGTAGAGGGAGCTTTAGGCTGTATCTAACCCTGTGCTGTATCTGTCCTGGGAGTGTTTGATGAGGACAGTGCAGAGGGAGCTTTACTCTGTATCTAACCCCGTGCTGTACCTGTCCTGGGAGTGTTTGATGGGGATAGTGTAGAGGGAGCTTTAGGCTGTATCTAACCCTGTGCTGTACCTGTCCTGGGAGTGTTTGATGGGGACAGTGTAGAGGGAGCTTTACTCTGTATCTAACCCCATGCTGTACCTGTCCTGGGAGTGTTTGATGGGGGACAGTGTAGAGGGAGCTTTACTCTGTATCTAACCCCGTGTTGTTCCTGTCCTGGGAGTGTTTGCTGGGGGGACAGTGTAGAGGGAGCTTTACTCAGTATCTAACCCCGTGTTGTACCTGTCCTGGGAGTGTTTGATGGGGGACAGTGTAAAGTCATAGAGGTTTACAGCATGGAAACAGGCCCTTCGGCCCAACTTGTCCATGCCGCCCTTATTTTTTTAAAAACCTCCGAAGCTAATCCCAATTGCCCGCATTTGGCCCATGTCCCTCTATACCCATCGTACCCATGTAACTGTCTAAATGCTTTGTAAAAGATAAAATTGTACCCACCTCTACTACTACCTCTGGCAGCTTGTTCCAGACACTCACCACCCTCTGTGTGAAACAATTGACCCTCTGGACACTTTTGTATCTTTCCCCTCTCACCTTAAACCTATGCCCTCTCGTTTTAGACTCCCCTACCTTTGGGAAAAGATATTGACTATCCAGCTGATCGGTGCCCCTCATTATTTTATAGACCTCTATAAGGTCACCCCTCAGCCTCCTACGCTCCAGAGAAAAAAGTCCCAGTCTATCCAGCCTCTCCTTATAACTCAATCCATCAAGTCCCGGTAGCATCCTAGTAAATCTTTTCTGCACTCTTTCTAGTTTAATAATATCCTTTCTATAATAGGGTGACCAGAACTGCACACAATATTCCAAGTGTGGCCTTACCAATGTCTTGTACAACTTCAACAAGACGTCCCAACTCCTGTATTCAATGTCCTGACCGATGAAACCAAGCATGCCGAATGCCTTCTTCACCACTCTGTCCACCTGTGACTCCACTTTCAAGGAGCTATGAACATGTACCCCCAGATCTCTTTGTCCTGTAATCTCCCCAACGCCCTACCATTAACTGAGTAAGTCCTGCCCTGGTTCAATCTACCAAAATGCATCACCTCGCATTTGTCTAAATTAAACTCCATCTGCCATTCGTCAGCCCACTGGCCCAATTGATCAAGATCCTGTTGCAATTGGAGATAACTTTCTTCACTGTCCACCATGCCACCAATCTTGGTGTCATCTGCAAACTTACTAACCATGCCCCCTATATTCTCATCCAAATCATTAATATAAATGACAAATAACAGTGGGCCCAGCACTGATCCTGAGGCACACCACTGGTCACAGGCCTCCAGTTTGAAAAACAACTCTCTACAACCACCCTCTGGCTTCTGTCAAGAAGCCAATTTTGTATCCATTTAGATACCTCACCCTGGGTCCTGTGAGATTTAATCTTATGCAACAACCTACCATGCGGTACCTTGTCAAAGGCCTTGCTAAAGTCCATGTCGACAACATCAACTGCACTGCCCTCATCTACCTTCTTGGTTACCCCTTCAAAAAACTCAATCAAATTTGTGAGACATGATTTTCCACTCACAAAGCCATGCTGACTGTCCCTAATCAGTCCCTGCATCTCTAAATGCCTGTAGATCCTGTCTCTCAAAATACCTTCCAACAACTTACCCACCACAGATGTGAGGCTCACTGGCCTGTAGTTCTCAGGCTTTTCCCTGGAGCCCTTTTTAAACAAAGGCACAACATTTGCCACCCTCCAATCTTCAGGCAACTCACCTGTGATTATCGATGATTCAAATATCTCATGTAGAGCAAACTTTACTCTGTATCTAACCCCGTGCTGTACCTGTCCTAAGAGTGTTTGATGGGGACAGTGCAGAGGGAGCTTTACTCTGTATCTAACCCTGTGCTGTACCTGTCCTGGGAGTGTTTGATGGGGACAGTGTAGAGGGAGCTTTACTCTGTACATAACACAGTGCTGTACCTGTCCGGGGAGTGTTTGATGGGGACAGTGTAGAGGGAGCTTTACTCTGTATCTAACCCTGTGCTGTACCTGTCCTGGGAGTGTTTGATAGGGGACAGTGTAGAGGGAGCTTTACTCTGTATCTAACCCCGTGCTGTACCTGTCCTGGGAGTGCTTGATGGGGGACAGTGTAGAGGGAGCTTTACTCTGTATCTAACCCCGTGCTGTCCCTGTCCTGGGAGTATTTGATGGGGGACAGTATAGAGCGAGCTTTACTCTGTATCTAACTCCGTGCTGTACCTGTCCTGGGAGTGTTTGATGGGGACAGTGTGGAGGGAGCATTACGCTGTATCTAACCCCGTGCTGTACCTGTCCTGGGAGTGTTTGATGGGGACAGTGTAGAGGGAGCTTTACTCTGTATCTAACCCCATGCTGTACCTGTCCTGGGAGTGTTTGATGGGGGACAGTGTAGAGGGAGCTTTACTCTGTATCTAACCCCGTGCTGTATCTGCCCTGGGAGTGTTTGATGGGGACAGTGTAGAGGGAGCTTTACTCTGTATCTAACCCCGTGCTGTACCTGTCCTGGGAGTGTTTGATGGGGGACAGTGTAGAGGGAGCTTTACTCTGTATCTAACTCCGTGCTGTACCTGTCCTGGGAATGTTTGATGGGGACAGTGTAGAGGAAACTTTACTCTGTATCTAACCCCGTGCTGTACCTGTCCTGGGAGTGTTTGATGGGGACAGTGTACAGGGAGCTTTACTCTGTATCTAACCCCGTGCTGGACCTGTCCTGGGAATGTTTGATGGGAGTTGTGATGTGGAGATGCCGGCATTGGACTGGGGTAAACACAGTAAGAGTTTTAACAACACCAGGTTACAGTCCAGCAGGTTTATTTGGTAGCAAATACCATTAGCTTTCGGAGCACTGCTCCTTCGTCAGATGGAGTGGAAATCTGCTCTCAAACAGTGCAAACAGACAGAATCAAGTTACAGAATACTAATTAGAATGCGAATCCTACAGCCAGCCAGATCTTAACGATACAGACAATGTGGGTGGAGGGAGCATTAAACACAGGTTAAAGAGATGTGTATTGACTCCAGACAGAACAGCTAGTGAGATTCTGCAAGTCCAGGAGGCAAGCTGTGGGGGTTACTGATAATGTGACATAAACCCAACATCCCGGTTTAGGCCGTCCTCATGTGTGCGGAACTTGGCTATCAGTTTCTGCTCAGCGACTCTGCGCTGTCGTGTGTCGTGAAGGCCGCCTTGGAGAACGCTTACCTGAAGATCCACGGCTGAATGCCCATGATCGCTGAAGTGTTCCCCCACAGGAAGAGAACAGTCTTGCCTGGTGATTGTCGAGCGGTGTTCATTCATCCGTTGTCGCAGCGTCTGCATGGTTTCCCCAATGTACCATGCCTCAGGACAACCTTTCCTGCAGCGTATCAGGTAGACAACGTTGGCCGAGTTGCAAGAGTATGTACCGTGTACCTGGTGGATGGTGTTCTCACGTGAGACTATGGCATCCGTGTCGATGATCCGGCAGGTCTTGCAGAGGTTGCTGTGGCAGGGTTGTGTGGTGTCGTGGTCACTGTTCTCCTGAAGGCTGGGTAGTTTGCTGCGGACAATGGTCCGAAAAATCGGACCTCTCAGGGACAATAGTGGGGACTTATGCTTGGAGCCCAAAGAAGTAGGGGAGATCCTAAATGAATACTTTGCGTCGGTATTCACAAAGGAGAGGGATGTGTTGACTGGGAGTGTCTCGGAGGGGAGTGTTGAACCGTTGGAGAAAATCTCCATTACAAAGGAGGAAGTGTTAGGTTTGTTAGAGAATATAAAGACTGACAAATCCCCAGGGCCTGATGGAATCTATCCAAGGCTGCTCAGGGAGACGAGAGGTGAAATCGTTGGGCCTCTGACGCAAATCTTTGTCTCGTCACTGGACGCAGGTGAGGTCCCAGAGGATTGGAGGATAGCCAATGTGGTCCCGTTATTTAAGAAGGGTAGGAAGGATAACCCGGGTAATTATAGGCCGGTGAGCTTGACGTCCGTGGTGGGGAAGTTGTTGGAGAAGATTCTTAGAGATAGGATGTATGCGCATTTAGAAAGGAATAAACTCATTAATGATAGTCAGCATGGTTTTGTGAGAGGGAGGTCATGCCTCACTAACCTGGTGGTGTTTTTTGAAGAAGTGACCAAAATGGTTGACGAAGGAAGGGCCGTGGATGTTGTCTCTATGGACTTTAGTAAGGCGTTTGACAAAGTCCCTCATGGTAGGCTAGTGAAAAAGGTTGGATCTCATGGGATAAAGGGGGAGGTGGCTAGATGGGTGGAGAACTGGCTTGGTCATAGAAAGAAGTTTAACAACACCAGGTTAAAGTCCAACAGGTTTATTTGGTAGCAAAAGCCACACAAGCTTTCGAAGCTCTAAGCCCCTTCTTCAGGTGAGTGGGAATTCTGTTCACAAACAGAGCTTATAAAGACACAGACTCAATTTACATGAATAATGGTTGGAATGCGAATACTTACAACGAATCAAGTCTTTAAGAAACAAAACAATGGGAGTGGAGAGAGCATCAAGACAGGCTAAAAAGATGTGTATTGTCTCCAGACAAGACAGCCAGTGAGCTGTCTTGTCTGGAGACAATACACATCTTTTTAGCCTGTCTTGATGCTCTCTCCACTCCCATTGTTTTGTTTCTTAAAGACTTGATTCGTTGTAAGTATTCGCATTCCAACCATTATTCATGTAAATTGAGTCTGTGTCTTTATAAGCTCTGTTTGTGAACAGAATTCCCACTCACCTGAAGAAGGGGCTTAGAGCTTCGAAAGCTTGTGTGGCTTTTGCTACCAAATAAACCTGTTGGACTTTAACCTGGTGTTGTTAAACTTCTTACTGTGTTTACCCCAGTCCAACGCCGGCATCTCCACATCTTGGTCATAGAAGACAGAGGGTGGTAGTGGAAGGGTCTTTTTCCGGCTGGAGGCCTGTGACTAGTGGTGTACCGCAGGGCTCTGTATTGGGACCTCTGCTTTTTGTGATTTATATAAATGATCTGGAAGAAGGAGTAACTGGGGTGATCAGTAAGTTTGCGGATGACACAAAACTGGCAGGACTTGCAGATAGTGAGGAACATTGTCAGAGGCTACAGAAGGATATAGATAGGCTGGAAATTTGGGCAAGGAAATGGCAGATGGAGTTCAATCCTGATAAATGCGAAGTGATGCATTTTGGTGGGAATAATGTAGGGAGGAGCTACACGATAAAGGGAAGAACCATAAAGGGTGTAGAGACGCAGAGGGACCTGGGTGTGCAAGTCCACAGATCTTTGAAGGTGACGTCACAGGTGGAGAAGGTGGTGAAGAAGGCATATGGCATGCTTGCCTTTATAGGACAGGGCATAGAGTATAAAAGTTGGGGTCTGATGTTGCAGATGTATAGAACGTTGGTTCGGCCGCATTTGGAATACTGCGTCCAATTCTGGTCGCCACACTACCAGAAGGACGTGGAGGCTTTGGAGAGAGTACAGAGGAGGTTTACCAGAATGTTGCCTGGTATGGAGGGGCTTGGTTATGAGGAGAGATTGGGGAAACTGGGGTTGTTCTCCTTGGAAAGACGGAGGATGAGGGGAGACTTAATAGAGGTGTATAAAATTATGAAAGGCATAGATAGGGTGAACGGTGGGAAGCTTTTCCCCGGGTCGGTGGTGACGTTCACGAGGGGTCATAGGTTCAAGGTGAAGGGGGGAAGTTTAACACAGATATCAGAAGGACATATTTTACACAGAGGGTCGTGGGGGCCTGGAATGGGTTGCCGGGCAAGGTGGTGGAGGCGGACACACTGGGAACGTTTAAGACTTATCTAGACAGCTATATGAAAGGAGTGGGAATGGAGGGATACAAAAGAGTGGTCTAGTTTGGACCAGGGAGCGGCGCGGGCTAATTGTTCTTTGTTTCTCGTTTCAAGGCTTCATTCTATGATCATCTTGCTGGTGCCAGTACAGAGCGAGACTGCGGATAGTTGGGAACCTGTCTCGGGGGCAGGGAATTCATATGGTGTTCGTGGAAGTGGAAATGACTAGGGTTGGGAAGCATTTTCCGATCAGGGCCAGTGTGATCTCCTGGACTCGTTTCGATCGCCTCAGGGGGTCGGAGAGGAATTTCCCAGATTTTTTTTCCCCATATTGGCCCTGGGGTTTTCACTCTGGGTTTTCGCCTCTCCCTGGAGATCACATGGTCTGGAATGGGGGGGTGGGGGTGAGTTAATAGGTTGTGATGAACAAAGCATCGTTGCTGTGAGGGACAGCTCGGTGGATAGGATATTAGTATGTAGATAGGCTGGAAAATTGGGCGGGGATCCTGGATTCAGGATTCAATCCTGGACCGGGGAGCGGCGCGGGCTTGGAGGGCCGAAGGGCCTGTTCCTGTGCTGTATTGTTCTTTGTTCTTTGTTTGAGGTTGTGATCCACTGGAGCAAGCTGAGAGGGGTGATTGAAAGCAGCAGTGCTGGTGAGAGATTAATTGGATTAATTGAATTGTTTATTTATTTAATTAGTCAGCTAGTGTGTGTATTTTTTTGGCCTTTACTTTAACAGCAGTTTTTCAAGTTTAAAGTGAAAACTAGAAGTGGGCAGCAAAGGAGTCTGGGAAGGGTTTTTTAAGCGCGTGAAGTATAAAAGGTAGGCTGCAGTATACAGCGGGCAGCGTTGGGAGCGGGCAGTGTAGTGTGTGGGAAGCAGAGTGTGAGCTATAAGGGCTTTGGCTCACAGGGCTTGAGTGTGTGGGAAGCAGAGTGTGAGCTATAACACTTTGGCTCACAGGGCTTAGGCTGAAAGGGCGAGCAGGGGTGAGTTGAATTCATTTTTGCACTTTCTACCTGGTACTGGCAAGGTATCTAGAGGGGATGGGTGTACAGGCAGTGCTATGTTCCTCTTGCACTATGTTTGAGGTGAGGGACGACGACAGTGTCCCTACTGATTACACCTGTGGGAAGTGCACCCATCTGCAGCTCCTCCAAAACCGTGTTAGGGAACTGGAGCTGGAGTTGGATGAACTTAGGATCATTAGGGACGCAGAGATGGCCACAGACAGAAGCTTTAGGAATACAGTTACTCTGAGGATTGAAAACAGATGGGTGACGGTGAGAGGGGCTGGGAGGAAGCAGTCCGTGCAGGGATCCCCGGTGGTCGTTCCCCTCAGCAACAAGTATTCCGCTTTGGATACGGTTGAGGGGGATGACATACCAGTGGTGAGCCGCAGTGAGAGGATCTCCAGCACTGTGTCCGTCTCTGTGGCTCGGGAGGGAAAGGGGGAGAGCGGGAGGGCGATAGTTATTGGGGACTCGTTAGTTAGAGGGATAGATAGGAGGTTCTGTGGCAGCAAAAGAGACTCACGGATGGTATGTTGCCTACCAGATGCCAAGGTCCGTGATGTCTCAGACCGTGTTTTCCAGATTCTGAAGGGGGAGGGGAAACAGTCACAAGTCGTGGTGCACATTGGTACCAATGACATAGGTAAGAGAAGGGACGGGGATTTAAAGCAGGAATTTCTGGAGCTGGGCTGGAAGCTGAGAGCCAAGACGAAACATGTGGTCATCTCTGGTACGTTGCCGGTACCACGTGATAGCGAGTTGAGGAACAGGAGGAAGCGCAGTTAAATATGTGGTTGCAGGGATGGTGTAGGAGGGAGGGTTTCAGATACGTGGATAATTGGAACACATTCTGGGGAAGGTGGGACCTGTACAAACAGGACGGGGTGCACCTGAACCAGAGGGGCACCAATATCCTCGGAGGGAAATTTGTTACGGCTCTTCAGGGGGGTTTAAACTAATTTGTCAGGGGAGTGGGAAAGGGAGTTGTAGTCCAGAAGTCAGTGAGGGTGGTGAGGTATTGGGGAAGGTATCAGGGTCAAGGGTGGGTACTGGTAGACAGGAAGGTGGGTTGAAGTGTGTCTACTTCAATGCAAGGAGCATCCGGAACAAGGTAGATGAACTTGGGGCGTGGATTGGTACTTGGGACTACGATGTTGTGGCCATTACGGAGACGTGGGTAGAACAAGGACAGGAATGGTTGTTGGACGTTCCGGTGTATAGATGTTTCACTAAGTGTAGGGAAGCTGGTAAAAGAGGTGGAGGAGTGGCATTGTGAATCAAGGATAGTTTAACGGCTGCAGAAAGGCACTTCGTGGGGGATCTGCACACTGAGGTAATATGGGCTGAAGTTAGAAATAGGAAAGGAGCGGTCACGTTGCTAGGAGTTTACTATAGGCCCCCAAATAGTAATAGAGATGTGGAGGAAGAAATTGCTAAGCAGATTATGGATATGTGTGGGGGTCACAGGGTAGTTGTCATGGGGGACTTTAACTTTCCAAATATTGATTGGAACCTTTGTAGGTCAAATAGTTTGGATGGGGCAGTTTTTGTGCAGTGTGTGCGGGAGGGTTTCCTGACACAATATGTGGATGGGCCGACTAGAGGTGAGGCCACATTGGATTTGGTACTGGGAAATGAACCGGGCCAAGTGTTAGATTTGGTTGTGGGAGAGCAATTTGGAGATAGTGACCACAATTCGGTGTTTTTTGTTATTGCAATGGAGAGGGATAGGGCCGTACGGCAGGGCAAGGTTTACAATTGGGGGAGGGGTAATTATGATGCGATTAGGCAAGAATTAGGGGGCATAAGTTGGGAACAGAAACTGTCAGAGAAAGGAACTAATGAAAAGTGGAACTTTTTCAAGGAACAAATACTGGATGTCCTTGATAGGTATGTTCCTGTCAGGCAGGGAGGAAATGGCCGAGTGAGGGAACCATGGTTCACAAAAGAGGTGGAATGTCTTGTGAAAAGGAAGAGGGAAGCTTATGTAGGGATGAGGAAACAAGGTTCAGATGGCTCGATTGAGGGTTACAAGTTAGCAAGAAATGAGCTGAAAAGGGGCTTAGGAGAGCTAGGAGGGGACATGAGAAGTCCTTGGCGGGTCGGATCAAGGAAAACCCCAAGGCTTTTTACTCTTATGTGAGGGATAAAAGAATGACCAGGGTGAGGTTAGGGCCGGTCAAGGACAGTAGTGGGAACTTGTGTATGGAGTCAGTAGAGATAGGCGAGGTGATGAATGAATACTTTTCTTCAGTGTTCACCAAGGAGAGGGGCCATGTTTTTGAGGAAGAGAAGGTGTTACAGGCTAATAGGCTGGAGGAAATAGATGTTCGGAGGGAGGATGTCTTGGCAGTTTTGAATAAACTGAAGGTCGATAAGTCCCCTGGGCCTGATGAAATGTATCCTAGGATTCTGTGGGAGGCAATGGATGAGATTGCAGAGCCTTTGGCTTTGATCTTTGGGTCCTCGCTGTCCACGGGGATTGTGCCAGAGGACTGGAGAATGGCGAATGTTGTTCCTCTGTTTAAGAAAGGGAATAGAAATGACCCTGGTAATTATAGACCGGTTAGTCTGACTTCGGTGGTTGGTAAATTGATGGAAAGGGTCCTTAGGGATGGGATTTACGACCATTTAGAAAGATGCGGATTAATCCGAGATAGTCCGCACGGATTCGTGAAGGGCAAGTCGTGCCTCACAAATTTGATAGAATTTTTTGAGGAGGTAACTAAGTGTGTTGATGAAGGTAGGGCAGTTGATGTCATATACATGGATTTTAGTAAGGCGTTTGATAAGGTCCCCCATGGTCGGCTTATGATGAAAGTGAGGAGATGTGGGATAGAGGGAAAGTTGGCCGATTGGATAGGTAACTGGCTGTCTGACCGAAGACAGAGGGTGGTGGTCGATGGAAAATTTTCGGATTGGAGGCAGGTTGCTAGCGGTGTGCCGCAGGGATCAGTGCTTGGTCCTCTGCTCTTTGTGATTTTTATTAATGACTTAGAGGAGGGGGCTGAAGGGTGGATCAGTAAATTTGCTGATGACACCAAGATTGGTGGAGTAGTGGATGAGGTGGAGGGCTGTTGTAGGCTGCAAAGAGACATAGATAGGATGCAAAGCTGGGCTGAAAAATGGCAAATGGAGTTTAACCCTGATAAATGTGAGGTGATTCATTTTGGTAGGACAAATTTAAATGTGGATTACAGGGTCAAAGGTAGGGTTCTGAAGACTTTGGAGGAACAGAGAGATCTTGGGGTCCATATCCACAGATCTCTAAAGGTTGCCAGTCAAGTGGATAGAGCTGTGAAGAAGGCCTATAGTGTGTTAGCTTTTATTAACAGGGGGTTGGAGTTTAAGAGCCGTGGGGTTATGCTGCAACTGTACAGGACCTTGGTGAGACCACATTTGGAATATTGTGTGCAGTTCTGGTCACCTCACTATAAGAAGGATGTGGAAGCGCTGGAAAGAGTGCAGAGGAGATTTACCAGGATGCTGCCTGGTTTGGAGGGTAGGTCATATGAGGAAAGGTTGAGGGAGCTAGGGCTGTTCTCTCTGGAGCGGAGGAGGCTGAGGGGAGACTTAATAGAGGTGTATAAAATGATGAAGGGGATAGATAGAGTGAACGTTCAAAGACTATTTCCTCGGGTGGATGGAGCTATTACAAGGGGGCATAACTATAGGGTTCGTGGTGGGAGATACAGGACGGATATCAGAGGTAGGTTCTTTACGCAGAGAGTGGTTGGGGTGTGGAATGGACTGCCTGCAGTGATAGTGGAGTCAGACACTTTAGGAACATTTAAGCGGTTATTGGATAGGCACATGGAGCACACCAGGATGATAGGGAGTGGGATAGCTTGATCTTGGTTTCAGATAAAGCTCGGCACAACATCGTGGGCCGAAGGGCCTGTTCTGTGCTGTACTGTTCTATGTTCTATGTTTGTGCGGTTGTTTGAAGGCAAGAAGTGGGGGTGTGGGGATGGCCTTGGCGAGATGTTCGTGTGGTGAACCATAGTTGGTTACCACTATGAGTGCTGAGCCATGGATGGTCAGCACTATGGGTGTTTGTAAATATGTTACTGTTGTCACTGTTGGGGTTAGGGTTGGGCTGTTCTACCTCTTGATATTGTTCTGTGGTACACTCCAGTTGGCTCCGCCTACCTGGGGAAGTATAAAGGTCACTGCACTGCCTGGTGACCCTTTAGTCTGGGATTGTATTGTATATAGTCTGCTCCATTCTTGTTAGTAATAAAAGCCTTTATTTCCCGGGTACGATCTAGCCTCACGAGTGATTTAATCGCGCAACAATTTTATTACTAACAAAATTTTTTTTTAAACCATGGAGCAAATGTTAAAACCCGATCGGCTGACCTTAGATCCGCGTGCAGCTGGAGCGTCGAACACTTTCGACCATTGGTTGAAGTGTTTCCAAGACTATATTGATGCCTCAACAGCCATTCAAAACGACGCCGATAGACTGCGGGTCCTCCACGCGAGGGTAAGCGACACCGTATACTCATCAATCCGCGATGCCCAAGACTACAAAGGGGCCATCGAACTTCTCAAGAAACGGTACAACAAACCGCCAAACGAGATCCATGCTCGACACCTTCTAGCCACTCGACGGTGGCAGCCCGGCGAAACGACGGGACAGTACCTGTGTGAACTTCAGCAGCTAGCCAGAGCCTGCAACTGCAAGCCAGTGTCGGCGGCCCAGTATACTAACGATTTGATCCGAGATGCGTTCGTGGCGGGAATCGGCTCGTCGCACATTCGCCTTCGGCTGCTAGAGCAAGGCAATCTAGACCTCGCTAAGACGGTAGAATTGGCTGATGCTCTGGAAACGGCCTCCAGAAGTCTAGAGATGTACCCCACCGACCACATGGGAACATCATGGCAAGTACAGCCATCGACTCAATTTTACTCAGCGGCTCCGAAAAACTGCGCGATTGTGTTTCCAACCTCGGACCTGACGACGGCGGCAGCTCCAGGAGGCCCGCGGTGCTATTTCTGTGGATTGGCGAAACACCCTCGGCAGCGATGTCCAGCCAGAACGGTATTGTGCTCCGCGTGTGGAAAGAAAGGGCATTATGCCAACGTCTGCAGGACCAAACCACTCTCCAAACATAGCAGCGCGGCGTGTGATTCTCCTGAGCCTGTCTCCTTGTCTCCAGCATCTTCGAGGTCTTCCACCACGTGCGATTCCAGAGCGCCGCCATTCCTGACGACGAAGACGCAAGACACGTGCGACCTGCAGGGGCCGCCACTTTTAGCGCCACTGACCATGTGCGACCTGAGGGGGCAGCCATTTTGGTCGGCACCGACCGCAGACGACCAGCAGGGGTCATCATCATCATCAACCATCTCAGCTGCCTGCAGTTGCACCCAAGACCCAACGGTGGCGTCAATCATCCTGGACCAGGCCAAGCCTCACAGACTCAACACGTCCATGATGGGCATAAAGGTAAATGGACACCAGATTCATTGCTTGTTTGACAGCGGGAGCACGGAGAGTTTCATTCACCCTGACACCGTGAAGCGGTGTGGTCTCCGGGTACGGAAACTGTCAGGCAGACAATTTCGATGGCGTCGAGGTCCCGGTCTGTCACCATGCTAGGGAGCTGCGTGGTCAACCTGACGGTGCGGGGCACAGTTTACGAGAACTTCAGGCTCTTCCATTTCATAAAGGCCCGGAATCTACCCTACTCGGTGGAGGATGTCAGGTCCATAACCCGAAGCTGCCAGGTATGCGTGGAATGCAAACCGCACTTCTACCGACCTGACAGGGCACACCTCATTAAGGCCACTCACCCTTTTGAAAAACTGAGTGTGGACTTCAAGGGCCCTCTTCCCTCGACAAATTGGAATGTGTACTTCCTCAATGTGATTGACGAGTACTCACGATTCCCTTTTGCCATTCCCTGTTCAGACATGACCGCTGCCACGGTTATCAAAGCATTGCGGGATCTTTTCACCCTGTTTGGTTACCCCAGTTATATCCACAGTGATAGGGGCTCGTCATTCATGAGTGACGACTTGAGGCAATACCTGCTCTCAAATGGGATTGCCTCAAGTAGAACTACGAGTTACAACCCTTGGGGTAACGGACAGGTTGAACGAGAGAATGCTACAGTCTGGAAGGCTGTCTTACTGGCGTTGAGGTCTAAAGGTCTTCCAGTCTCCCGTTGGCAAGAGGTGCTCCCTGATGCGCTCCATTCTATTCGCTCACTCCTGTGTACGGCAACCAACGCTACTCCTCATGAGAGGATGTTTTCCTTCCCTAGGAAGTCTTCCTCTGGGACCTCATTACCGTCATGGTTGACGTACTCAGGACCTGTCCTCCTGCGGCGGCATGTTAGGACCCGCAAGTCCGACCCGTTGGTTGAATAGGTCCATCTCCTCCACGCCAACCCTCAATATGCCTATGTAGCATATCCTGACGGGCAAGAGGACACGGTCTCTATTCGAGATCTGGCGCCTGCAGGGGACTTGGAAACCCCTGTCGCTCCCGTACCCCTGGTTAGGGACCCCTTGACCTTTATCTCCCCTCCTGACACGGCGCGGGCAGTATCGGGACCACCACTTAATCCTCTTACTCCCGTGTGCAGCTTAGAACATAGAACATAGAACATTACAGCGCAGAACAGGCCCTTCGGCCCACGATGTTGCACCGACCAGTTAAAAAAAAACTGTGACCCTCCAACCTAAACCAATTTCTTTTCGTCCATGAACCTATCTACGGATCTCTTAAACGCCCCCAAACTAGGCGCATTTACAACTGATGCTGGCAGGGCATTCCAATCCCTCACCACCCTCTGGGTAAAGAACCTACCCCTGACATCGGTTCTATAACTACCCCCCCTCAATTTAAAGCCATGCCCCCTCGTGCTGGATTTCTCCATCAGAGGAAAAAGGCTATCACTATCCACCCTATCTAAACCTCTAATCATCTTATATGTTTCAATAAGATCCCCTCTTAGCCGCCGCCTTTCCAGCGAAAACAATCCCAAATCCCTCAGCCTCTCCTCATAGGATCTCCCCTCCATACCAGGCAACATCCTGGTAAACCTCCTCTGCACCCTCTCCAAAGCCTCCACATCCTTCCTGTAATGTGGGGACCAGAACTGCACACAGTACTCCAAGTGCGGCCGCACCAGAGTTGTGTACAGTTGCAACATAACGCTACGACTCCTAAATTCAATCCCCCTACCAATAAACGCCTGAGTCCAGCAGATTGTCGCCACCTCGTGGTCCACCTGTCTGTGAGGAACTGGAGGAGTCACTGGACACCGCCTTGGAGAGAGGGTCATCACGGTTACCTGAACCGGCGTTATCGCCAGTGTTGAGGAGGTCGCAGAGATGGTGCGGTCCCCCATAACGACTGAGCTTGTAAAGATATGAACAGTTGTTCTGTTTTTTTTTGCCCCGCCGGCCTTTGTTTGTAAAGGAGGGGTGAATGTGATGAACCATAGTTGGTTACCACCAGGAGTGCAGAGCCATGGATGGTCAGCACTATGGGGGTTTGTAAATATGTTACTGTTGTCACTGTTGGGGTTAGGGTTGGGCTGTTCTACCTGTTGGTATTGTTCTGTGGTACACTCCGGTTGGCTCCGCCTACCTGTAGGAGTATAAAGGTCACTGCACTGCCTGGTGACCCTTTAGTCTGGGATTGTATTGTATATAGTCTGCTCCATTCTTGTCAGGAAAGCCTTTATTTCCCGGGTAATCTAGACTCCCGTGTGATTTAATCGCGCATCAGTTCGTCTTCATCAATGACATGTTGAAGGCTCCGGAGGAGATGCTGTCGCTTCCCCGCTCCGGGGAAGTACTGGACAACGAAGGGTACTCTGTCCACTGTGTCCCGTGTTTGTCTTCGGAAGAGGTCGGTGAGGTTTTACACTGCGGCGCGTCGGAACTGTTGATCGATGAGTCTAGCGCCATATCCTGTTCTTATGAGGGCATCTTTCAGCGTCTGGAGGTGTCTGTTGCGATTCTCCTCATCCGAGCAGATCCTGTGTATTCGGAGGGCTTGTCCGGAGGGGATGGCTTCTTTAACGTGTTTAGGGTGGAAGCTGGAGAAGTGCAGAGGTGAGAGATGGAGCGAGGGATTGGAGGGAGGGAGGAGGGAGATGGAGCGAGGGATTGGAGGGAGGGAGGTGAGAGATGGAGCGAGGGATTGGAGGAAGAGAGGTGAGAGATGGAGCGAGGCATTGGAGGAAGAGAGGTGAGAGATGGAGCGAGGGATTGGAGGGAGGGAGGTGAGAGATGGAGCGAGGGATTGGAGGAAGCGAAGTGAGAGATGGAGCGAGGGATTGGAGGGACGGAGGTGAGAGATGGAGCGAGGGATTGGAGGGAGGGAGGTGGGAGATGGAGCGAGGGATTGGAGGAAGCGAAGTGAGAGATGGAGCGAGGGATTGGAGGGACGGAGGTGAGAGATGGAGCGAGGGATTGGAGGGAGGGAGGTGAGAGATGGAGCGAGTGATTGGAGGGAGGGAGGTGAGAGATGGAGCGAGGGATTGGAGGGAGGGAGGTGAGAGATGGAGCGAGGGATTGGAGGGAGAGAGGGGAGGGATGGAGTGAGGGGATGGAGGAAGAGAGGTGAGAGATGGAGCGAGGGATTGGAGGGAGGGAGGGGAGAGATGGAGCGAGGGATTGGAGAGAGAGGGGAGAGATGGAGTGAGGGATTGGAGGAAGAGAAGTGAGAGATGGAGCGAGGGATTGGAGGGAGGGAGGTGAGAGATGGATCGAGGGATTGGAGGGAGGGAGGTGAGAGATGGAGCGAGGGATTGGAGGGAGGGAGATGAGAGATGGAGCGAGGGATTGGAGGGAGGGAGGTGAGAGATGGAGCGAGGGATTGGAGGAAGAGAGGTGAGAGATGGAGCGATGGATTGGAGGAAGGGAGGTGAGAGATGGATCGAGGGATTGGAGGGAGGGAGGTGAGAGATGGAGCGAGGGATTGGAGGGATGGAGGTGAGAGATGGAGCGAGGGATTGGAGGAAGAGAAGTGAGAGATGGAGCGAGGGATTGGAGGGAGGGAGGTGAGAGATGGAGCGAGGGATTGGAGGGAGGGAGGGGAGAGATGGAGCGAGGGATTGGAGGGAGAGAGGTGAGAGATGGAGCGAGGGATTGGAGGGAGGGGAGAGATGGATGAGGGATTGGAGGGAGAGAGGGGAGGGATGGAGTGAGGGGATGGAGGAAGAGAGGGGAGAGATGGAGTGAGGGATTGGAGGAAGAGAAGTGAGAGATGGAGCAAGGGTTTGGAGGGAGGGAGGTGAGAGATGGAGCGAGGGATTGGAGGGAGGGAGGTGAGAGATGGAGCGAGGGATTGGAGGGAGGCAGGTGAGAGATGGAGCGAGGGATTGGAGGGAGGGAGGTGAGAGATGGAGGACGGGATTGGAGGAAGGGAGGTGAGAGATGGAGCGAGGGATTGGAGGGAGGGAGGGGAGTGATAGATCGAGGATTGGAGGAAGAGAGATGAGAGATGGAGCGAGGGATTGGCGGGAGGGAGGTGAGAGATGGAGCGAGGGATTCGACGGAGGGAGGTGAGAGATGGGGCGAGGGATTGGAGGGAGGGAGGTGAGAGACGGTGCGAGGGATTGGAGGGAGGGAGGTGGGAAATGGAGCGAGGGATTCGACGGAGGGAGGTGAGAGATGGGGCGAGGGATTGGAGGGAGGGAGATGAGAGATGGAGCGAGGGATTGGAGAAAGAGAGATGAGAGATGGAGCGAGGAATTGGAGGGAGGGAGGTGAGAGATGGAGCGAGGGATTGGAGGGAGAGAGGTGAGAGATGGAGCGAGGGATTGGAGGGAGGGAGGTGAGAGATGGAGCGAGGGATTGGAGGAAGAGAGGTGAGAGATGGAGCGAGGGATTGGAGAAGGAGGGGGGAGAGATGGATCGAAGGATTTAAGGGAGGGAGGTGAGAGATGGAGCGAGGGATTGGAGGGACGGAGGTGAGAGATGGAGCGATGGATTGGATGGATGGAGGTGCAAGATGGAGCGAGGGATTGGAGGGAGGGAGGTGAGAGATGGAGCGAGGGATTGGAGGGAGAGAGGGGAGAGATGGAGTGAGGGATTGGAGGGTGGGAGATTAGAGATGGAGCGAGGGATTGGAGGGAGCGAGGTGAGAGATGGAGCGAGGGATTGGAGGGAGCGAGGTGAGAGATTGAGCGAGTGATTGGAGGGAGCGAGGTGAGAGATGGAGCGAGGGATTGGAGGGAGGGAGGGGAGAGATGGATGTGGGATTGGAGGAAGAGAGATGAGAGATAGAGCGAGGCATTGGCGGGAGGGAGGTGAGAGATGGAGCGAGGGTTTGGACGGAGAGAGGTGAGAGAAGGAGCGAGGGATTGGAGGGAGGGAGCTGCGAGATGGAGCGAGGGAATGGAGGGAGGGAGGTGAGAGATGGAGCGAGGGATTGGAGGGAGGGAGGTGAGAGATGGAGTGAGGGAGGGGAGAGATGGAGCGAGGCATTGGAGGGAGGGAGGTGAGAGATGGAGCGAGGATTGGAGGGAGGGAGGTGAGAGATGGAGCGAGGGATTGGATGGAGGGAGGTGAGAGATGGAGCGGGGGTTTGGAGGGAGGGAGGTGAGAGATGGAGCGAGGGATTGGACGGAGGGAGGTGAGAGATGGAGCGGGCGTTTGGAGGGAGGGAGGTGAGAGATGGAGCGAGGGATTGGACGGAGGGAGGTGAGAGATGGAGCGAGGGATTGGACGGAGGGAGGTGAGAGATGGAGCGGGGGTTTGGAGGGAGGGAGGTGAGAGATACAGCGAGGGTTTGGAGGGTGGGAGGTGAGAGATGGACCGAGGGATTGGCAGGAGGGAGGTGAGAGTTGGAGCGAGGGATTGGAGGGAGGTGAGGGATGAGGCGAGGGATTGGAGAGAGAGAGGTGAGAGATGGAGCGATGGATTGGCGGGAGGGAGGTGAGAGAAGGAGCGAGGGATTGGAGGGAGGGAGGTGAGAGACGGAGCGAGGGATTGGACGGAGGGAGGTGAGAGATGAAGCGAGGGATTGGAGGAAGGGAGGTGAGAGATGGAGCGATGGATTGGTGGGAGGGAGGTGAGAGATGGAGCGAGGGATTGGACGGAGGGAGGTGAGAGACGGAGCGAGGGATTGGAGGGAGGGAGGTGAGAGACGGAGCGAGGGATTGGACGGAGGGAGGTGAGAGATGGAGCGAGGGATTGGACGGAGGGAGGTGAGAGACGCAGCGAGGGCTTGGAGGGAGGGAGTTGAGAGACGGAGCGAGGGATTGGATGGATGGAGGTGAGAGATGGAGTGAGGGTTTGGAGGGAGGGAGGTGAGAGATGGAGCGAGGGATTGGAGGAAGGGAGGTGAGAGATTGAGCGAGGGATTGGACGGAGGGAGGTGAGAGACGCAACGAGGGCTTGGAGGGAGGGAGGTGAGAGACGGAGCGAGGGTTTGGAGGGAGGGAGGTGAGAGACGGAGCGAGGGATTGGATGGATGGAGGTGAGAGATGGAGTGAGGGATTGGAGGGAGGGAGGTGAGAGATGGAGCGAGGGATTGGACGGAGGGAGGTGAGAGACGCAGCGAGGGTTTGGAGGGAGGGAGGTGAGAGACGGAGCGAGGGTTTGGAGGGAGGGAGGTGAGAGATGGAGCGAGGGCTTGGAGGGAGGGAGGTGAGAGATTGAGCGAGTGATTGGAGGAAGAGAAGTGAGAGATGGAGCGAGGGATTGGAGGAAGAGAAGTGAGAGATGGAGCGAGGGATTGGAGGGAGGGAGGTGAGAGATGGAGCGAGGATTGGAGGGAGGGAGGTGAGAGATGGAGCGAGGGATTGGACGGAGGGAGGTGAGAGATAGAGCGAGGGATTGGCGGGAGGGAGGTGAGAGATGGAGCGAGGGATTGGCGGGAGGGAGGTGAGAGATGGAGCGAGGGATTGGAGGGAGGGAGGTGAGAGATGGAGCGAGGGATTGGAGGAAGAGAGGTGAGAGATGGAGTGAGGGATTGGAGGGAGGGAGGTGAGAGATGGAGCGAGGGATTGGAGGGAGGGAGGGGGGAGATGGATGTGGGATTGGAGGAAGAGAGATGAGAGATGGAGCGAGGCATTGGCGGGAGGGAGGTGAGAGATGGAGCGAGGGATTGGACGGAGAGAGGTGAGAGAAGGAGCGAGGGATTGGAGGGAGGGAGGTGAGAGATGGAGTGAGGGATTGGAGTGAGGGAGGTGAGAGATGGAGCGAGGGATTGGAGGAAGGGAGGTGAGAGATGGAGCGAGGGATTGGAGGGAGGGAGGTGAGAGATGGAGTGAGGGATTGGCGGGAGGGAGGTGAGAGATGGAGTGAGGGATTGGAGTGAGGGAGGTGAGAGATGGAGCGAGGGATTGGAGGGAGGGAGGTGAGAGATGGAGCGGGCGTTTGGAGGGAGGGAGGTGAGAGACGGAGCGAGGGTTTGGAGGGTGGGAGGTGAGAGATGGAGCGTGGGATTGGACGGACGGAGGTGAGAGACGCAGCGAGGGCTTGGAGGGAGGGAGGTGAGAGACGGAGCGAGGGATTGTAGGGAGGGAGGTGAGAGATAGAACATAGAACATAGAACATTACAGCGCAGAACAGGCCCTTCGGCCCACGATGTTGCACCGACCAGTTAAAAAAAAAACTGTGACCCTCCAACCTAAACCAATTTCTTTTCGTCCATGAACCTATCTACGGATCTCTTAAACGCCCCCAAACTAGGCGCATTTACTACTGATGCTGGCAGGGCATTCCAATCCCTCACCACCCTCTGGGTAAAGAACCTACCCCTGACATCGGTTCTATAACTACCCCCCCTCAATTTAAAGCCATGCCCCCTCGTGCTGGATTTCTCCATCAGAGGAAAAAGGCTATCACTATCCACCCTATCCAAACCTCTAATCATCTTATATGTTTCAATAAGATCCCCTCTTAGCCGCCGCCTTTCCAGCGAAAACAATCCCAAATCCCTCAGCCTCTCCTCATAGGATCTCCCCTCCATACCAGGCAACATCCTGGTAAACCTCCTCTGCACCCTCTCCAAAGCCTCCACATCCTTCCTGTAATGTGGGGACCAGAACTGCACACAGTACTCCAAGTGCGGCCGCACCAGAGTTGTGTACAGTTGCAACATAACGCTACGACTCCTAAATTCAATCCCCCTACCAATAAACGCCAAGACACCATATGCCTTCTTAACAACCTTATCTACTTGATTCCCAACTTTCAGGGATCTATGCACACATACACCTAGATCCCTCTGCTCCTCCACACTATTCAAAGTCCTCCCGTTAGCCCTATACTCAACACATCTGTTATTCCTACCAAAGTGAATTACCTCACACTTCTCCGCATTAAACTCCATCCGCCACCTCTCGGCCCAACTTTGCAACCTGTCTAAGTCTTCCTGCAAACTACGACACCCTTCCTCACTGTCTACCACACCACCGACTTTGGTGTCATCAGCAAATTTGCTAATCCACCCAACTATACCCTCATCCAGATCATTAATAAATATTACAAACAGCAGTGGCCCCAAAACAGATCCCTGAGGTACACCACTTGTAACCGCAGATGGAGCAAGGATTGGAGGGAGGGAGGTGAGAGATGGAGTGAGGGTTTGGAGGGAGGGAGGTGAGAGATGGAGCGAGGGATTGGAGGGAGGGAGGTGAGAGATGGAGCGAGGGATTGGAGGGAGGGAGGTGAGAAATGGAGCGAGGGATTCGACGGGGGGAGGTGAGAGATGGGGCGAGGGATTGGAGGGAGGGAGATGAGAGATGGAGCGAGGGATTGGAGAAAGAGAGGTGAGAGATGGAGCGAGGAATTGGAGGGTGGGAGGTGAGAGATGGAGCGAGGATTGGAGGGAGGGAGGTGAGAGACGCAGCGAGGGCTTGGAGGGAGGGAGGTGAGAGACGGAGCGAGGATTTGGAGGGAGGGAGGGGAGAGATGGAGCGAGGGATTGGAGGGAGAGAGGTGAGATATAGAGCGAGGGATTGGCGGGAGGGAGGTGAGAGATGGAGCGAGGGATTGCAGGGAGGGAGGTGAGAGATGGAGCGAGGATCGGAGGGAGGGAGGTGAGAGATGGAGCGAGGGATTGGAGGGAGGGAGGGGAGAGATGGATGTGGGATTGGAGGAAGAGAGATGAGAGATGGAGCGAGGCATTGGCGGGAGGGAGGTGAGAGATGGAGCGAGGGATTGGACGGAGAGAGGTGAGAGAAGGAGCGAGGGATTGGAGGGAGGGAGGTGAGAGATGGAGTGAGGGATTGGAGTGAGGGAGGTGAGAGATGGAGCGAGGGATTGGAGGAAGGGAGGTGAGAGATGGAGCGAGGAATTGGTGGGAGGGAGGTGAGAGATGGAGTGAGGGATTGGAGGGAGGGAGGTGAGAGATGGAGTGAGGGATTGGAGTGAGGGAGGTGAGAGATGGAGCGAGGGATTGGAGGGAGGGAGGTGAGAGATGGAGCGGGGGTTTGGAGGGAGGGAGGTGAGAGACGGAGCGAGGGTTTGGAGGGTGGGAGCTGAGAGATGGAGCGTGGTATTGGACGGAGGGAGGTGAGAGACGCAGCAAGGGCTTGGAGGGAGGGAGGTGAGAGACGGAGCGAGGGATTGTAGGGAGGGAGGTGAGAGATGGAGCAAGGATTGGAGGGAGGGAGGTGAGAGATGGAGCGAGGGATTGGAGGGAGGGAGGTGAGAAATGGAGCGAGGGATTCGACGGGGGGAGGTGAGAGATGGGGCGAGGGATTGGAGGGAGGGAGATGAGAGATGGAGCGAGGGATTGGAGAAAGAGAGGTGAGAGATGGAGCGAGGAATTGGAGGGTGGGCGGTGAGAGATGGAGCGAGGGATTGGAGGGAGGGAGGTGAGAGACGGAGCGAGTATTGGAGGGAGGGAGGTGAGAGACGCAGCGAGGGCTTGGAGGGAGGGAGGTGAGAGACGGAGTGAGGGTTTGGAGGGAGGGAGGGGAGAGATGGAGCGAGGGATTGGAGGGAGAGAGGTGAGATATAGAGCGAGGGATTGGCGGGAGGGAGGTTAGAGATGGAGCGAGGGATTGGAGGGAGGGAGGTGAGAGATGGAGCGAGGATTGGAGGGAGGGAGGTGAGAGATGGAGCGAGGGATTGGACGGAGGGAGGTGAGAGATAGAGCGAGGGATTGGCGGGAGGGAGGTGAGAGATGGAGCGAGGGATTGGAGGGAGGGAGGTGAGAGATGGAGCGATGGATTGGCGGGAGGGAGGTGAGAGACGCAGCGAGGGCTTGGAGGGAGGGAGGTGAGAGACGGAGCGAGGGATTGGACGGAGGGAGGTGAGAGATGGAGCGAGGGGTTGGAGGAAGGGAGGTGAGAGGTGGAGCGATGGATTGGCGGGAGGGAGGTGCGAGACGCAGCAAGGGCTTGGAGGGAGGGAGGTGAGAGATGGAGCATGGGATTGGACGGAGGGAGGTGAGAGACGCAGCGAGGGCTTGGAGGGAGGGAGGTGAGAGACAGAGCGAGGGATTGGATGGATGGAGGTGAGAGATGAAGTGAGGGTTTGGAGGGAGGGAGGTGAGAGATGGAGCGAGGGACTGGAGGAAGGGAGGTGAGAGATTGAGCGAGGGATTGGAGGGAGGGAGGTGAGAGACGGAGCAAGGGTTTGGAGGGAGGGAGGTGAGAGATGGAGCGAGGGATTGGGGAGGGGATGGGTGAGAGATAGAGCGAGGGATTGGCGGGAGGGAGGTGAGAGTTGGAGCGAGGGATTGGAGGGAGGGAGGTGAGAGATGGAGCGAGGATTGGAGGGAGGGAGGTGAGAGATGGAGCGAAGGATTGGACGGAGGGAGGTGAGAGATAGAGCGAGGGATTGGACGGAGGGAGGTGAGAGATGGAGAGAGGGATTGGAGGGAGGGAGGTGAGAGATGGAGCGAGGGATTGGAGGGAGGGAGGTGAGAGATGGAGCGAGTGATTGGAGGGAGGGAGGTGAGAGATGGAGTGAGGGATTGGAGGAAGAGAGGTGAGAGATGGAGTGAGGGATTGGAGGGAGGGAGGTGAGAGATTGAGTGAGGGATTGGAGGAAGAGAAGTGAGAGATGGAGCGAGGGATTGGAGGGAGGGAGGTGAGAGATGGAGCGAGGGATTGGACGGAGGGAGGTGAGAGATAGAGCGAGGGATTGGCGGGAGGGAGGTGAGTGATGGAGCGAGGGATTGGAGGGAGGGAGGTGAGAGATGGAGCGAGGATTGGAGGGAGGGAGGTGAGAGATAGAGCGAGGTATTGGCGGGAGGGAGGTGAGAGATGGAACGAGGGATTGGAGGGAGGGAGGTGAGAGATGGAGCGAGTGATTGGAGGGAGGGAGGTGAGAGATGGAGCGAGGGATTGGAGGAAGAGAGGTGAGAGATGGAGTGAGGGATTGGAGGGAGGGAGGTGAGAGATGGAGCGAGGGATTGGAGGGAGGGAGGGGAGAGATGGATGTGGGATTGGAGGAAGAGAGATGAGAGATGGAGCGAGTCATTGGCGGGAGGGAGGTGAGAGATGGAGCGAGGGATTGGACGGAGAGAGGTGAGAGAAGGAGCGAGGGATTGGAGGGAGGGAGGTGAGAGATGGAGTGAGGTATTGGAGTGAGGGAGGTGAGAGATGGAGCGAGGGATTGGAGGGAGGGAGGTGATTCATGGAGCGAGAGATTGGAGGGAGGGAGGTGAGAGATGGAGTGAGGGATTGGAGGGAGGGAGGTGAGAGATGGAGTGAGGGATTGGAGTTAGGGAGGTGAGAGATGGAGCGAGGGATTGGAGGGAGGGAGGTGAGAGATGGAGCGGGGGTTTGGAGGGAGGGAGGTGAGAGACGGAGCGAGGGTTTGGAGGGTGGGAGGTGAGAAATGGAGCGTGGGATTGGACGGAGGGAGGTGAGAGACGCAGCGAGGGCTTGGAGGGAGGGAGGTGAGAGACGGAGCGAGGGATTGTAGGGAGGCAGGTGAGAGATGGAGCGAGGGATTGGAGGGAGGGAGGTGAGAAATGGAGCGAGGGATTCGACGGGGGGAGGTGAGAGATGGGGCGAGGGATTGGAGGGAGGGAGATGAGAGATGGAGCGAGGGATTGGAGAAAGAGAGGTGAGAGATGGAGCGAGGAATTGGAGGGTGGGCGGTGAGAGATGGAGCGAGGGATTGGAGGGAGGGAGGTGAGAGACGGAGCGAGTATTGGAGGGAGGGAGGTGAGAGACGCAGCGAGGGCTTGGAGGGAGGGAGGTGAGAGACGGAGTGAGGGTTTGGAGGGAGGGAGGGGAGAGATGGAGCGAGGGATTGGAGGGAGAGAGGTGAGATATAGAGCGAGGGATTGGCGGGAGGGAGGTTAGAGATGGAGCGAGGGATTGGAGGGAGGGAGGTGAGAGATGGAGCGAGGATTGGAGGGAGGGAGGTGAGAGATGGAGCGAGGGATTGGACGGAGGGAGGTGAGAGATAGAGCGAGGGATTGGCGGGAGGGAGGTGAGAGATGGAGCGAGGGATTGGAGGGAGGGAGGTGAGAGATGGAGCGATGGATTGGCGGGAGGGAGGTGAGAGACGCAGCGAGGGCTTGGAGGGAGGGAGGTGAGAGACGGAGCGAGGGATTGGACGGAGGGAGGTGAGAGATGGAGCGAGGGGTTGGAGGAAGGGAGGTGAGAGATGGAGCGATGGATTGGCGGGAGGGAGGTGCGAGACGCAGCAAGGGCCTGGAGGGAGGGAGGTGAGAGATGGAGCATGGGATTGGACGGAGGGAGGTGAGAGACGCAGCGAGGGCTTGGAGGGAGGGAGGTGAGAGACAGAGCGAGGGATTGGATGGATGGAGGTGAGAGATGAAGTGAGGGTTTGGAGGGAGGGAGGTGAGAGATGGAGCGAGGGACTGGAGGAAGGGAGGTGAGAGATTGAGCGAGGGATTGGAGGGAGGGAGGTGAGAGACGGAGCAAGGGTTTGGAGGGAGGGAGGTGAGAGATGGAGCGAGGGATTGGGGAGGGGATGGGTGAGAGATAGAGCGAGGGATTGGCGGGAGGGAGGTGAGAGTTGGAGCGAGGGATTGGAGGGAGGGAGGTGAGAGATGGAGCGAGGATTGGAGGGAGGGAGGTGAGAGATGGAGCGAAGGATTGGACGGAGGGAGGTGAGAGATAGAGCGAGGGATTGGACGGAGGGAGGTGAGAGATGGAGAGAGGGATTGGAGGGAGGGAGGTGAGATATAGAGCGAGGGATTGGCGGGAGGGAGGTTAGAGATGGAGCGAGGGATTGGAGGGAGGGAGGTGAGAGATGGAGCGAGGATTGGAGGGAGGGAGGTGAGAGATGGAGCGAGGGATTGGAGGGAGGGAGGTGAGAGATGGAGCGAGTGATTGGAGGGAGGGAGGTGAGAGATGGAGTGAGGGATTGGAGGAAGAGAGGTGAGAGATGGAGTGAGGGATTGGAGGGAGGGAGGTGAGAGATTGAGCGAGGGATTGGAGGAAGAGAAGTGAGAGATGGAGCGAGGGATTGGAGGGAGGGAGGTGAGAGATGGAGCGAGGGATTGGACGGAGGGAGGTGAGAGATAGAGCGAGGGATTGGCGGGAGGGAGGTGAGTGATGGAGCGAGGGATTGGAGGGAGGTGAGAGATGGAGCGAGGATTGGAGGGAGGGAGGTGAGAGATAGAGCGAGGTATATGCGGGAGGGAGGTGAGAGATGGAACGAGGGATTGGAGGGAGGGAGGTGAGAGATGGAGCGAGTGATTGGAGGGAGGGAGGTGAGAGATGGAGCGAGGGATTGGAGGAAGAGAGGTGAGAGATGGAGTGAGGGATTGGAGGGAGGGAGGTGAGAGATGGAGCGAGGGATTGGAGGGAGGGAGGGGAGAGATGGATGTGGGATTGGAGGAAGAGAGATGAGAGATGGAGCGAGTCATTGGCGGGAGGGAGGTGAGAGATGGAGCGAGGGATTGGACGGAGAGAGGTGAGAGAAGGAGCGAGGGATTGGAGGGAGGGAGGTGAGAGATGGAGTGAGGTATTGGAGTGAGGGAGGTGAGAGATGGAGCGAGGGATTGGAGGGAGGGAGGTGATTGATGGAGCGAGAGATTGGAGGGAGGGAGGTGAGAGATGGAGTGAGGGATTGGAGGGAGGGAGGTGAGAGATGGAGTGAGGGATTGGAGTTAGGGAGGTGAGAGATGGAGCGAGGGATTGGAGGGAGGGAGGTGAGAGATGGAGCGGGGGTTTGGAGGGAGGGAGGTGAGAGACGGAGCGAGGGTTTGGAGGGTGGGAGGTGAGAAATGGAGCGTGGGATTGGACGGAGGGAGGTGAGAGACGCAGCGAGGGCTTGGAGGGAGGGAGGTGAGAGACGGAGCGAGGGATTGTAGGGAGGGAGGTGAGAGATGGAGCGAGGGATTGGAGGGAGGGAGGTGAGAGATGGAGCGAGGGATTGGCGGGAGGGAGGTGAGAGATGGAGCGAGGGATTGGAGGAAGAGAAGTGAGAGATGGAGCGAGGGATTGGAGGGACGGAGGTGAGACATGGAGCGATGGATTGGATGGAGGGAGGTGAGAGATGGAGCGATGGATTGGATGGAGGGAGGTGAGAGACGCAGCGAGGGATTGGAGGGAGGGAGGTGAGAGATGGAGCAAGGGATTGGAGGGAGGGAGGTGAGAGATGAAGCGAGGGATTGGAGGGAGGGAGGTGAGAGATGGAGCGAGGGATTGGAGGGAGCGAGGTGAGAGATGGAGCGAGGGATTGGCGGGAGGGAGGTGAGAGATGGAGCGAGGGATTGGACGGAGAGAGGTGAGAGTAGGAGCGAGGGATTGGAGGGAGCGAGGTGAGAGATGGAGCGAGGGAATGGAGGGAGAGAGGTGAGAGAAGGAGCGAGGGATTGGAGGGAGAGAGGTGAGAGAAGGAGCGAGGGATTGGAGGGAGAGAGGTGAGAGAAGGAGCGAGGGATTGGAGGGAGCGAGGTGAGAGATGGAGCGAGGGATTGGAGGGAGAGAGGTGAGAGATGGAGCGAGGGATTGGAGGGAGGGTGGGGAGAGATGGATGTGGGATTGGAGGAAGAGAGATGAGAGATGGAGCGAGGCATTAGCGGGAGGGAGGTGAGAGATGGAGCGAGGGATTGGAGGGAGGGTGGGGAGAGATGGATGTGGGATTGGAGGAAGAGAGATGAGAGATGGAGCGAGGCATTAGCGGGAGGGAGGTGAGAGATGGTGCGAGGGATTGGACGGAGAGAGGTGAGAGAAGGAGCGAGGGATTGGAGGGAGGGAGCTGCGAGATGGAGCGAGGGAATGGAGGGAGGGAGGTGAGAGATGGAGCGAGGGATTGGAGTGAGGGAGGGGAGAGATGGAGCGAGGGATTGGAGGGAGGGAGGTGAGAGATGGAGCGAGGATTGGAGGGAGGGAGGTGAAAGATGGAGCGAGGGATTGGACGGAGGGAGGTGAGAGATGGAGCGGGGGTTTGGAGGGAGGGAGGTGAGAGACGGAGCGAGGGATTGGAGGGAGGGAGGTGAGAGATGGAGCGAGGGATTGGAGGGAGGGAGGTGAGAGATGGAGCGAGGGATTGGATGGATGGAGGTGAGAGATGGAGTGAGGGTTTGGAGGTAGGTGAGGCATGGGGCGAGGGATTGGAGAGAGAGAGGTGAGAGATGGAGCGATGGATTGGGGTGAGGGAGGTGAGAGAAGGAGCGAGGGATTGGAGGGGGGGAGGTGAGAGACGGAGCGAGGGATTGGAGGGAGGGAGGTGAGAGATGGAGCGAGGGATTGGAGGAAGGGAGGTGAGAGATGGAGCGAGGGATTGGACGGAGGGAGGTGAGAGACGCAGCGAGGGATTGGAGGGAGGGAGGTGAGAGACGGAGCGAGGGATTGTAGGGAGGGAGGTGAGAGACGGAGCGAGGGATTGGATGGATGGAGGTGAGAGATGGAGTGAGGGTTTGGAGGGAGGGAGGTGAGAGATTGAGCGAGTGATTGGAGGGAGGGAGGTGAGAGATTGAGCGAGGGATTGGAGGGAGGGAGGTGAGAGATGGAGCGAGGGATTGGACGGAGGGAGGTGAGAGATAGAGCGAGGGATTGGCAGGAGGGAGGTGAGAGATGGAGCGAGGGATTGGAGGGAGGGAGGTGAGAGATGGAGCGAGGATTGGAGGGAGGGAGGTGAGAGATAGAGCGAGGGATTGGCGGGAGGGAGGTGAGAGATGGAGCGAGGGATTGGAGGGAGGGAGGTGGGAGATGGAGCGAGTGATTGGAGGGAGGGAGGTGAGAGATGGAGCGAGGGATTGGAGGAAGAGAGGTGAGAGATGGAGTGAGGGATTGGAGGGAGGGAGGTGAGAGATGGAGCGAGGGATTGGCGCAAGGGAGGTGAGAGATGGAGCGAGGGATTGGAGGGAGGGAGGTGAGAGATGGAGTGAGGGATTGGAGGGAGGGAGGTGAGAGATGGAGCGAGGGATTGGAGGGAGGGAGGGGAGAGATGGAGCGAGGGATTGGAGGAAGAGAGGTGAGAGATGGAGTGAGGGATTGGAGGGAGGGAGGTGAGAGATGGAGCGAGGGATTGGCGGGAGGGAGGTGAGAGATGGAGCGAGGGATTGGAGGGAGGGAGGTGAGAGATGGAGTGAGGGATTGGAGGGAGGGAGGTGAGAGATGGAGCGAGGGATTGGAGGGAGGGAGGGGAGAGATGGATGTGGGATTGGAGGAAGAGAGATGAGAGATGGAGCGAGGCATTGGCGGGAGGGAGGTGAGAGATGGAGCGAGGGATTGGACGGAGAGAGGTGAGAGAAGGAGCGAGGGATTGGAGGGAGGGAGGTGAGAGATGGAGTGAGGGATTGGAGTGAGGGAGGTGAGAGATGGAGCGAGGGATTGGCGGGAGGGAGGTGAGAGAAGGAGCGAGGGATTGGAGGGAGGGAGGTGAGAGACGGAGCGAGGGATTGGAGGGAGGGAGGTGAGAGAAGGAGCGAGGGATTGGAGGGAGGGAGGTGAGAGACGGAGCGATGGATTGGCGGGAGGGAGGTGAGAGATGGAGTGATGGATTGGCGGGAGGGAGGTGAGAGACGCAGCGAGGGCTTGGAGGGAGGGAGGTGAGAGACGGAGCGAGGGATTGGACGGAGGGAGGTGAGAGATGGAGCGAGGGATTGGACGGAGGGAGGTGAGAGACGCAGCGAGGGCTTGGAGGGAGGGAGGTGAGAGACGCAGCGAGGGATTGGATGGATGGAGGTGAGAGATGGAGTGAGGGATTGGACGGAGGGAGGTGAGAGATGGAGCGAGGGATTGGACGGAGGGAGGTGAGAGACGCAGCGAGGGCTTGGAGGGAGGGAGGTGAGAGACGGAGCGAGGGATTGTAGGGAGGGAGGTGAGAGACGGAGCGAGGGATTGGATGGATGGAGGTGAGAGATGGAGTGAGGGTTTGGAGGGAGGGAGGTGAGAGATGGAGCGAGGGATTGGAGCAAGAGAAGTGAGAGATGGAGCGAGGGATTGGAGGGAGGGAGGTGAGAGATGGAGCGAGGGATTGGACGGAGGGAGGTGAGAGATAGAGCGAGGGATTGGCGGGAGGGAGGTGAGAGATGGAGCGAGGGATTGGAGGGAGGGAGGTGAGAGATGGAGCGAGGATTGGAGGGAGGGAGGTGAGAGATAGAGCGAGGGATTGGCGGGAGGGAGGTGAGAGATGGAGCGAGGGATTGGAGGGAGGGAGGTGAGAGATGGAGCGAGGGATTGGAGGGAGGGAGGTGAGAGATGGAGCGAGTAATTGGAGGGAGGGAGGTGTGAGATGGATCGAGGGATTGGAGGGAGGGAGGTGAGAGATGGAGTGAGGGATTGGAGGTGGGGGGGTGAGAGATGGAGCGAGGGATTGGAGGGAGGGAGGGGAGAGATGGATGTGGGATTGGAGGAAGAGAGATGAGAGATGGAGCGAGGCATTGGCGGGAGGGAGGTGAGAGATGGAGCGAGGGATTGGACGGAGAGAGGTGAGAGAAGGAGCGAGGGGATTGGAGGGAGGGAGGTGAGAGATGGAGTGAGGGATTGGAGTGAGGGAGGTGAGAGATGGAGCGAGGGATTGGAGGGAGGGAGGTGAGAGATGGAGTGAGGGTTTGGAGTGAGGGAGGTGAGAGATGGAACGAGGGATTGGAGGGAGGGAGGTGAGAGATGGAGTGAAGGATTGGAGGGAGGGAGGTGAGAGATGGAGTGAGGGATTGGAGTGAGGGAGGTGAGAGATGGAGCGAGGGATTGGAGGGAGGGAGGTGAGAGATGGAGCGGGGCTTTGGAGGGTGGGAGGTGAGAGATGGAGCGTGGGATTGGACGGAGGGAGGTGAGAGACGCAGCGAGGGCTTGGAGGGAGGGAGGTGAGAGATGGAGCGAGGATTGGAGGGAGGGAGGTGAGAGATGGAGCGAGGGCTTGGAGGGAGGGAGGTGAGAGATGGAGCGAGGGATTGGAGGGAGGGAGATGAGAGATGGAGCGAGGATTGGAGGGAGGGAGGTGAGAGACGGAGAGAGGGATTGTAGGGAGGGAGGTGAGAGATGGAGCGAGGATTGGAGGGAGGGAGGTGAGAGATGGAGCGAGGGCTTGGAGGGAGGGAGGTGAGAGATGGAGCGAGGGATTGGAGGGAGGGAGGTGAGAGATGGAGCGAGGGATTGGAGGGAGGGAGGTGAGAGATGGAGCGAGGGATTGGAGGGATGGAGGTGAGAGATGGAGCGAGGGATTGGAGGGAGGGAGGTGAGAGATGGAGCGAGGGATTGGAGGGAGGGAGGTGGGAGATGGAGCGAGGGATTGGAGGGGGGGAGCTGAGATATGGAGCGAGTGATTGGAGGGAGGCAGGTGAGAGATGGAGCGAGGGATTGGAGGGAGGGAGGCGAGAGACAGAGCGAGGGATTGGAGGGAGGGAGGTGATAGATGGAGCGAGGGATTGGAGGGAGGGAGCTGAGAGATGGAGCGAGGGATTGGAGGGAGGGAGGTGAGAGATGGAGCGAGGGATTGGAGGGAGGGAGGTGAGAGACGGAGCGAGGGATTGGAGGGAGGGAGATGAGAGATGGAGCGGGGGATTGGAGGGAGAGAGGTGAGAGACGGACCGAGGGATTGAAGGTAGGGAGGTCAGAGGCAGAGCGAGGGATTGGAGGGAGGGAGGTGAGAGACGGAACGAGGGATTGGAGGGAGGGAGGTGCGAAATGGAGCGAGGGATTCGACGGAGGGAGGTGAGAGATGGGGCGAGGGATTGGAGGGAGGGAGATGAGAGATGGAGCGAGGGATTGGAGAAAGAGAGGTGAGAGATGGAGCGAGCGATTGGAGGGAGAGAGGTGAGAGATGGAGCGAGGGATTGGAGAGAGAGGGGGAGAGATGGATCGAGGGATTTAAGGGAGGGAGGTGAGAGATGGAGCGAGGGATTGGAGGGACGGAGGTGAGAGATGGAGCGATGGATTGGAGGGAGGGAGGTGAGAGATGGAGCGATGGAATAGATGGAGGGAGGTGAGAGACGCAGCGAGGGATTGGAGACAGGGAGGTGAGAGACGGAGCGAGGGATTGGATGGATGGAGGTGCAAGATGGAGTGAGGGTTTGGAGGGAGGGAGGTGAGAGATGGAGCGAGGGATTGGAGGGAGGGAGGTGAGAGATGGAGCGAGGGATTGGAGGGAGAGAGGGGAGAGATGGAGTGAGGGATTGGAGGGTGGGAGATTAGAGATGGAGCGAGGGATTGGAGGGAGCGAGGTGAGAGATGGAGTGAGGGATTGGAGGAAGGGAGGGGAGAGATGGATGTGGGATTGGAGGAAGAGAGATGAGAGATGGAGCGAGGCATTGGCGGGAGGGAGGTGAGAGATGGAGCGAGGGATTGGACGGAGAGAGGTGAGAGAAGGAGCGAGGGATTGGAGGGAGGGAGCTGCTAGATGGAGCAAGGGAATGGAGGGAGGGAGGTGAGAGATGGAGCGAGGGATTGGAGGGAGGGAGGTGAGAGATGGAGTGAGGGATTGGAGTGAGGGAGGTGAGAGATGGAGCGAGGGATTGGAGGGAGGGAGGTGAGAGATGGAGCGAGGATTGGAGGGAGGGAGGTGAGAGATACAGCGAGGGTTTGGATGGTGGGAGGTGAGAGATGGAGCGAGGGATTGGCAGGAGGGAGGTGAGAGTTGGAGCGAGGGATTGGAGGGAGGTGAGAGATGGAGCGAGGGATTGGAGAGAGAGAGTTGAGAGATGGAGCGAGGGATTGGATGGAGGGAGGTGAGAGATGGAGCGGGGGTTTGGAGGGAGGGGGGTGAGAGATACAGCGAGGGTTTGGAGGGTGGGAGGTGAGAGATGGAGCGAGGGATTGGCAGGAGGGAGGTGAGAGTTGGAGCGAGGGATTGGAGGGAGGTGAGGGATGGGCCGAGGGATTGGAGAGAGAGAGGTGAGAGATGGAGCGATGGATTGGGGTGAGGGAGGAGAGAGAAGGAGCGAGGGATTGGAGGGAGGGAGGTGAGAGACGGAGCGAGGGATTGGTGGAAGGGAGGTGAGAGATGGAGCGATGGATTGGATGGAGGTAGGTGAGAGATAGAGCGAGGGATTGGCGGGAGGGAGGTGAGAGACGCAGCGAGGGCTTGGAGGGAGGGAGGTGAGAGACGGAGCGAGGGATTGGACGGAGGGAGGTGAGAGATGGAGCGAGGGATTGGGCGGAGGGAGGTGAGAGACGCAGCGAGGGATTGGAGGGAGGGAGGTGAGAGATGGAGCGAGGATTGGAGGGAGGGAGGTGAGAGATGGAGTGAGGGTTTGGAGGGAGGGAGGTGAGAGATGGAGCGAGGGATTGGAGGGAGGGAGGTAAGAGATGGAGCGAGGGCTTGGAGGAAGAGAAGTGAGAGATGGAGCGAGGGATTGGAGGAAGAGAAGTGAGAGATGGAGCGAGGGATTGGAGGGAGGGAGGTAAGAGATGGAGCGAGGGCTTGGAGGAAGAGAAGTGAGAGATGGAGCGAGGGATTGGAAGAAGGGAGGTGAGAGATGGAGCGAGGGATTGGAGGGAGGGAGGTGAGAGATGGAGCGAGGGATTGGACGGAGGGAGGTGAGAGATAGAGCGAGGGATTGGCGGGAGGGAGGTGGGAGATGGAGCGAGGGATTGGAGGGAGGGAGGTGAGAGATGGAGCGAGGATTGGAGGGAGGGAGGTGAGAGATAGAGCGAGGGATTGGCGGGAGGGAGGTGAGAGATGGAGCGAGGGATTGGAGGGAGGGAGGTGAGAGATAGAGCGAGGGATTGGCGGGAGGGAGGTGAGAGATGGAGTGAGGGATTGGAGTGAGGGAGGTGAGAGATGGAGTGAGGGATTGGGGGGAGGGAGGTGAGAGATGGAGCGAGTGATTGGAGGGAGGGAGGTGAGAGATGGAGCGAGGGATTGGAGGAAGAGAGATGAGAGTTGGAGTGAGGGATTGGAGGGAGGGAGGTGAGACATGGAGCGAGGGATTGGAGGGAGGGAGGTGAGAGATGGAGCGAGGTATTGGAGGGACAGAGGGGAGAGATGGAGTGAGGGATTGGAGGGAGGGAGATTAGAGATGGAGCGAGGCATTGGAGGGAGCGAGGTGAGAGATGGAGCGAGGGATTGGAGGGAGGGAGGTGAGAGATGGAGTGAGGGATTGGACGGAGAGAGGTGAGAGAAGGAGCGAGGGATTGGAGGGAGGGAGGTGAGAGATGGAGTGAGGGATTGGAGTGAGGGAGGTGAGAGGTGGAGCGAGGGATTGGAGTGAGGGAGGTGAGAGGTGGAGTGAGGGATTGGAGGGAGGGAGGTGAGAGATGGAGCGAGGGATTGGAGTGAGGGAGGTGAGAGATGGAGCGAGGGATTGGACGGAGAGAGGTGAGAGAAGGAGCGAGGGATTGGAGGGAGGGAGGTGAGAGTTGGAGCGAGGTATTGGACGGAGAGAGGTGAGAGAAGGAGCGAGGGATTGGAGGGAGGGAGGTGAGAGATGGAGTGAGGGATTGGAGTGAGGGAGGTGAGAGGTGGAGCGAGGGATTGGAGGGAGGGAGGTGAGAGATGGAGCGGGGCATTGGAGGGAGGGAGGTGAGAGATGGAGTGAGGGATTGGAGTGAGGGAGGTGAGAGATGGAGCGAGGGATTGGAGGGAGGGAGGTGAGAGATGGAGTGAGGGATTGGAGTGAGGGAGGTGAGAGATGGAGCGAGGATTGGAGGGAGGGAGGTGAGAGATGGAGCGAGGGATTGGACGGAGGGAGGTGAGAGATGGAGCGGGGGTTTGGAGGGTGGGAGGTGAGAGATGGAGCGAGGGATTGGACGGAGGGAGGTGAGAGACGCAGCGAGGGCTTGGAGGGAGGGAGGTGAGAGACGGAGCGAGGGATTGTAGGGAGGGAGGTGAGAGATTGAGCGAGTGATTGGAGGAAGAGAAGTGAGAGATGGAGCGAGGGATTGGAGGGAGGGAAGTGAGAGATGGAGCGAAGGATTGGACGGAGGGAGGTGAGAGATAGAGCGAAGGATTGGAGGAAGAGAGGTGAGAGATGGAGCGAGGGATTGGAGGGAGGGAGGTGAGAGATGGAGCGAGGGATTGGAGGGAGGGAGGTGAGAGATAGAGCGAGGGATTGGAGGGAGGGAGGGGAGAGATGGAGCGAGGGATTGGAGGAAGAGAGGTGAGAGATGGAGCGAGGGATTGGAGGGACGGAGGTGAGAGATGGAGCGAGGGATTGGAGGGAGGGAGGTGAGAGATAGAGCGAGGGATTGGAGGGAGGGAGGGGAGAGATGGAGCGAGGGATTGGAGGAAGCGAAGTGAGAGATGGAGCGAGGGATTGGAGGGACGGAGGTGAGAGATGGAGCGAGGGACTGGAGGAAGAGAGGTGAGAGATGGAGCGAGGGATTGGAGGGAGGGAGGTGAGAGATGGAGCGAGGGATTGGAGGGAGGGAGGTGAGAGATGGAGCGAGGGATTGGAGGGAGGGAGGTGGGAGATGGAGCGAGGGATTGGAGGAAGAGAGGTGAGAGATGGAGCGAGGGAATGGAGGGAGGGAGGTGAGAGATGGAGCGAGGGATTGGAGGGAGGGAGGTGAGAGATGGAGCGAGGGATTGGAGGGAGGGAGGTGAGAGATGGAGCGAGTGATTGGAGGGAGGGAGGTGAGAGATAGAGCGAGGGATTGGAGGGAGGGAGGGGAGAGATGGAGCGAGGGATTGGAGGAAGCGAAGTGAGAGATGGAGCGAGGGATTGGAGGGACGGAGGTGAGAGATGGAGCGAGGGATTGGAGGGAGGGAGGTGAGAGATAGAGCGAGGGATTGGAGTGAGGGAGGTGAGAGATGGAGCGAGGGATTGGAGGAAGCGAAGTGAGAGATGGAGCGAGGGATTGGAGGGACGGAGGTGAGAGATGGATCGAGGGATTGGAGGGACGGAGGTGAGAGATGGAGCGAGGGATTGGAGGGAGGGAGGTGAGAGATAGAGCGAGGGATTGGAGGGAGGGAGGGGAGAGATGGAGCGAGGAATTGGAGGGAGAGAGGGGAGAGATGGAGCGAGGGATTGGAGGGAGGGAGAGGAGAGATGGAGCGAGGGATTGGAGGGAGGGAGGGGAGAGATGGAGCGCGGAATTGGAGGGAGGGAGAGGAGAGATGGAGCGAGGGATTGGAGGGAGGGAGGGGAGAGATGGAGCGCGGAATTGGAGGGAGGGAGAGGAGAGATGGAGCGAGGGATTGGAGGGAGGGAGGTGAGAGATGGAGCGAGGGATTGGAGGGAGTGAGGTGAGAGATGGAGCGAGGGATTGGAGGGAGGGGAGAGATGGATGAGGAATTGGAGGAAGAGAGATGAGAGATGGAGCGAGGGATTGGAGGGAGGGAGGTGAGAGATGGAGCGAGGGATTGGAGGGAGGGATGTGAGAGATGGAGCGAGGGATTGGAGGGAGGGAGGTGAGAGATGGAGCGAGGGATTGGAGGGAGGGAGGTGAGAGATGGAGCGAGGGATTGGAGGGAGAGAAGGGAGGGATGGAGTGAGGGGATGGAGGAAGAGAGGTGAGAGATGGAGCGAGGGATTGGAGAGAGAGGGGAGAGATGGAGTGAGGGATTGGAGGAAGAGAAGTGAGAGATGGAGCGAGGGTTTGGAGGGAGGGAGGTGAGAGATGGAGCGCGGGACTGGAGGGAGGGAGGTGAGAGATGGAGCGAGTGATTGGAGGGAGGCAGGTGAGAGATGGAGCGAGGGATTGGAGGGAGGGAGGTGAGAGATGGAGGACGGGATTGGAGGAAGGGAGGTGAGAGATGGAGCGAGGGATTGGAGGGAGGGAGGGGAGTGATAGATCGAGGATTGGAGGAAGATAGATGAGAGATGGAGCGAGGGATTGGCGGGAGAGAGGTGAGAGATGGAGCGAGGGATTCGACGGAGGGAGGCGAGAGATGGGGCGAGGGATTGGAGGGAGGGAGGTGAGAGACGGAGCGAGGGATTGGAGGGAGGGAGGTGAGAAATGGAGCGAGGGATTCGACGGATGGAGGTGAGAGATGGGGCGAGGGATTGGAGGAAGAGAGGTGAGAGATGGAGCGAGGAATTGGAGGGAGGGAGGTGAGAGATGGAGCGAGGGATTGGAGGGAGAGAGGTGAGAGATGGAGTGAGGGTTTGGAGGGAGGGAGGTGAGAGATGGTGCGAGGGATTGGACAGAGAGGGGGGAGAGATGGAGCGAGGTATTGGAGGGAGGGTGGGGAGAGATGGATGTGGGATTGGAGGAAGAGAGATGAGAGATGGAGCGAGGCATTAGCGGGAGGGAGGTGAGAGATGGAGCGAGGGATTGGACGGAGAGAGGTGAGAGAAGGAGCGAGGGATTGGAGGGAGGGAGCAGCGAGATGGAGCGAGGAAATGGAGGGAGGGAGGTGAGAGATGGAGTAAGGGATTGGAGTGAGGGAGGGGAGAGATGGACCGAGGGATTGGAGGGAGGGAGGTGAGAGATGGAGCGAGGGATTGGACGGAGAGAGGTGAGAGAAGGAGCGAGGGATTGGAGGGAGGGAGCTGAGAGATGGAGCGAGGGATTGGAGGGAGGGAGGTGAGAGATGGAGTGAGGGATTGGAGTGAGGGAGGGGAGAGATGGAGCGAGGGATTGGAGGGAGGGAGGTGAGAGATGGAGCGAGGATTGGAGGGAGGGAGGTGAGAGATGGAGCGAGGGTTTGGAGGGAGGGAGGTGAGAGATACAGCGAGGGTTTGGAGGGTGGGAGGTGAGAGATGGAGCGAGGGATTGGACGGAGGGAGGTGAGAGATGGAGCGATGGATTGGAGGGAGGGAGATAAGAGATGGAGCGAGGGATTGGAGGAAGGGAGGTGAGAGATGGAGCGAGGGATTGGCGGGAGGGAGGTGAGAGACGCAGCGAGGGATTGTAGGGAGGGAGGTGAGAGAGGGAGCGAGGGATTGGAGGAAGAGAGGTGAGAGATGGAGCGATGGATTGGCGGGAGGGAGGTGAGAGATGGAGCGAGGGATTGGACGGAGGGAGGTGAGAGACGGAGCGAGGGATTGGACGGAGGGAGGTGAGAGACGGAGCGAGGGATTGGACGGAGGGAGGTGAGAGATGGAGCGAGGGATTGGACGGAAGGAGGTGAGAGATAGAGCGAGGGATTGGCGGGAGGGAGGTGAGAGACGCAGCGAGGGCTTGGAGGGAGGGAGGTGAGAGACGGATCGAGGGATTGTAGGGAGGGAGGTGAGAGACGGAGCGAGGGATTGGAGGAAGAGAGGTGAGAGATGGAGTGAGGGATTGGACGGAGGGGGGTGAGAGATAGAGCGAGGGATTGGCGGGAGGGAGGTGAGAGATGGAGCGAGGGATTGGAGGGAGGGAGTTGAGAGATGGAGCGAGGATTGGAGGGAGGGAGGTGAGAGATAGAGCGAGGGATTGGCGGGAGGGAGGTGAGAGATGGAGCGAGGGATTGGAGGGAGGGAGGTGAGAGATGGAGCGAGTGATTGGAGGGAGGGAGGTGAGAGATGGAGCGAGGGATTGGAGGGAGAGAGGTGAGAGATGGAGCGAGGGATTGGAGGGAGGGAGGTGAGAGATGGAGTGAGGGATTGGAGGGAGAGAGGTGAGAGATGGAGCGAGGGATTGGAGGGAGGGAGCAGAGAGATGGAGCGGGGGTTTGGAGGGAGGGAGGTGAGAGACGGAGCGAGGGCTTGGAGGGAGGGAGGTGAGAGACGGAGCGAGGGATTGGAGGGTGGGAGGTGAGAGATGGAGCGTGGGATTGGACGGAGGGAGGTGAGAGATGCAGCGAGGGCTTGGGGGGAGGGAGGTGAGAGATGGAGCGAGGGATTGGAGGAAGAGAAGTGAGAGATGGAGCGAGGGATTGGAGGGAGGGAGGTGAGAGATGGAGCGAGGATTGGAGGGAGGGAGGTGAGAGATAGAGTGAGGGATTGGCGGGAGGGAGGTGAGAGATGGAGCGAGGGATTGGAGCGAGGGAGGTGAGAGATGGAGCGAGGATTGGAGGGAGGGAGGTGAGAGATAGAGCGAGGGATTGGCGGGAGGGAGGTGAGAGATGGAGCGAGGGATTGGAGGGAGGGAGGTGAGAGATGGAGCGAGGGATTGGAGGAAGACAGGTGAGAGATGGAGTGAGGATTGGAGGGAGGGAGGTGAGAGATGGAGCGAGGGATTGGAGGGAGGGAGGTGAGAGATAGAGCGAGGGATTGGAGGGAGGGAGGTGAGAGATGGAGCGAGGGATTGGAGGGAGGGAGTTGGGAGATGGAGCGAGGGATTGGAGGGGGGGAGCTGAGATATGGAGCGAGTGATTGGAGGGAGGCAGGTGAGAGATGGAGCGAGGGATTGGAGGGAGGGAGGCGAGAGACAGAGCGAGGGATTGGAGGGAGGGAGGTGAGAGGTGGAGCGAGGGATTGGAGGGAGGGAGCTGAGAGATGGAGCGAGGGATTGGAGGGAGTGAGGTGAGAGATGGAGCGAGGGATTGGAGGGAGGGAGGTGAGAGACGGAGCGAGGGATTGGAGGGAGGGAGATGAGAGATGGAGCGAGGGATTGGAGGGAGAGAGGTGAGAGACGGACCGAGGGATTGAAGGTAGGGAGGTGAGAGGCAGAGCGAGGGATTGGAGGGAGGGAGGTGAGAGACGGAACGAGGGATTGGAGGGAGGGAGGTGCGAAATGGAGCGAGGGATTCGACGGAGGGAGGTGAGAGATGGGGCGAGGGATTGGAGGGAGGGAGATGAGAGATGGAGCGAGGGATTGGAGTGAGAGAGGTGCGAGATGGAGCAAGTGTTTGGAAAGAGGGAGGAGAGAGATGGAGCGAGGAATTGGAGGGAGAGAGGTGCGAGATGGAGCAAGTGTTTGGAGAGAGGGAGGTGAGAGATGGAGCGAGGGATTGGAGAGAGAGGGGGGAGAGATGGATCGAGGGATTTAAGGGAGGGAGGTGAGAGATGGAGCGAGGGTTTGGAGGGAGGTGAGAGATGGAGCGAGGTATTGGAGGGATGGAGGTGAGAGATGGAGCGATGGATTGGAGGGAGGGAGGTGAGAGATGGAGCGATGGATGGGATCGAGGGAGGTGAGAGACGGAGCGAGGGATTGGATGGCTGGAGGTGCAAGATGGAGTGAGGGTTTGGAGGGAGGGAGGTGAGAGATGGAGCGAGGGATTGGAGGGAGGGAGGTGAGAGATACAGCGAGGGTTTGGAGGGTGGGAGGTGAGAGATGGAGCGAGGGATTGGAGTGAGGGAGGTGAGAGATGGAGCGAGGGATTGGAGGGAGGGAGGTGAGAGATGGAGTGAAGGATTGGAGGGAGGGAGGTGAGAGATGGAGTGAGGGATTGGAGTGAGGGAGGTGAGAGATGGAGCGAGGGATTGGAGGGAGGGAGGTGAGAGATGGAGCGGGGCTTTGGAGGGTGGGAGGTGAGAGATGGAGCGTGGGATTGGACGGAAGGAGGTGAGAGACGCAGCGAGGGCTTGGAGGGAGGGAGGTGAGAGATGGAGCGAGGATTGGAGGGAGGGAGGTGAGAGATGGAGCGAGGGCTTGGAGGGAGGGAGGTGAGAGATGGAGCGAGGGATTGGAGGGAGGGAGATGAGAGATGGAGCGAGGATTGGAGGGAGGGAGGTGAGAGACGGAGAGAGGGATTGTAGGGAGGGAGGTGAGAGATGGAGCGAGGATTGGAGGGAGGGAGGTGAGAGATGGAGCGAGGGCTTGGAGGGAGGGAGGTGAGAGATGGAGCGAGGGATTGGAGGGAGGGAGGTGAGAGATGGAGCGAGGGATTGGAGGGAGGGAGGTGAGAGATGGAGCGAGGGATTGGAGGGAGGGAGGTGAGAGATGGAGCGAGGGATTGGAGGGAGGGAGGTGAGAGATGGAGCGAGGGATTGGAGGGAGGGAGGTGGGAGATGGAGCGAGGGATTGGAGGGGGGGAGCTGAGATATGGAGCGAGTGATTGGAGGGAGGCAGGTGAGAGATGGAGCGAGGGATTGGAGGGAGGGAGGCGAGAGACAGAGCGAGGGATTGGAGGGAGGGAGGTGATAGATGGAGCGAGGGATTGGAGGGAGGGAGCTGAGAAATGGAGCGAGGGATTGGAGGGAGGGAGGTGAGAGATGGAGCGAGGGATTGGAGGGAGGGAGGTGAGAGACGGAGCGAGGGATTGGAGGGAGGGAGATGAGAGATGGAGCGGGGGATTGGAGGGAGGGAGGTGAGAGGTGGAGCGAGGGATTGGAGGGAGGGAGATGAGAGATGGAGCGGGGGATTGGAGGGAGAGAGGTGAGAGACGGACCGAGGGATTGAAGGTAGGGAGGTCAGAGGCAGAGCGAGGGATTGGAGGGAGGGAGGTGAGAGACGGAACGAGGGATTGGAGGGAGGGAGGTGCGAAATGGAGCGAGGGATTCGACGGAGGGAGGTGAGAGATGGGGCGAGGGATTGGAGGGAGGGAGATGAGAGATGGAGCGAGGGATTGGAGAAAGAGAGGTGAGAGATGGAGCGAGCGATTGGAGGGAGAGAGGTGAGAGATGGAGCGAGGGATTGGAGAGAGAGGGGGGAGAGATGGATCGAGGGATTTAAGGGAGGGAGGTGAGAGATGGAGCGAGGGATTGGAGGGACGGAGGTGAGAGATGGAGCGATGGATTGGAGGGAGGGAGGTGAGAGATGGAGCGATGGATTGGATGGAGTGAGGTGAGAGACGCAGCGAGGGATTGGAGACAGGGAGGTGAGAGACGGAGCGAGGGATTGGATGGATGGAGGTGCAAGATGGAGTGAGGGTTTGGAGGGAGGGAGGTGAGAGATGGAGCGAGGGATTGGAGGGAGGGAGGTGAGAGATGGAGCGAGGGATTGGAGGGAGAGAGGGGAGAGATGGAGTGAGGGATTGGAGGGTGGGAGATTAGAGATGGAGCGAGGGATTGGAGGGAGCGAGGTGAGAGATGGAGTGAGGGATTGGAGGAAGGGAGGGGAGAGATGGATGTGGGATTGGAGGAAGAGAGATGAGAGATGGAGCGAGGCATTGGCGGGAGGGAGGTGAGAGATGGAGCGAGGGATTGGACGGAGAGAGGTGAGAGAAGGAGCGAGGGATTGGAGGGAGGGAGCTGCTAGATGGAGCGAGGGAATGGAGGGAGGGAGGTGAGAGATGGAGCGAGGGATTGGAGGGAGGGAGGTGAGAGATGGAGTGAGGGATTGGAGTGAGGGAGGTGAGAGATGGAGCGAGGGATTGGAGGGAGGGAGGTGAGGGATGGAGCGAGGATTGGAGGGAGGGAGGTGAGAGATACAGCGAGGGTTTGGAGGGTGGGAGGTGAGAGATGGAGCGAGGGATTGGCAGGAGGGAGGTGAGAGTTGGAGCGAGGGATTGGAGGGAGGTGAGAGATGGAGCGAGGGATTGGAGAGAGAGAGTTGAGAGATGGAGCGAGGGATTGGATGGAGGGAGGTGAGAGATGGAGCGGGGGTTTGGAGGGAGGGGGGTGAGAGATACAGCGAGGGTTTGGAGGGTGGGAGGTGAGAGATGGAGCGAGGGATTGGCAGGAGGGAGGTGAGAGTTGGAGCGAGGCATTGGAGGGAGGTGAGGGATGGGCCGAGGGATTGGAGAGAGAGAGTTGAGAGATGGAGCGATGGATTGGGGTGAGGGAGGAGAGAGAAGGAGCGAGGGATTGGAGGGAGGGAGGTGAGAGACGGAGCGAGGGATTGGAGGAAGGGAGGTGAGAGATGGAGCGATGGATTGGATGGAGGTAGGTGAGAGATAGAGCGAGGGATTGGCGGGAGGGAGGTGAGAGACGCAGCGAGGGCTTGGAGGGAGGGAGGTGAGAGACGGAGCGAGGGATTGGACGGAGGGAGGTGAGAGATGGAGCGAGGGATTGGGCGGAGGGAGGTGAGAGACGCAGCGAGGGATTGGAGGGAGGGAGGTGAGAGATGGAGCGAGGATTGGAGGGAGGGAGGTGAGAGATGGAGTGAGGGTTTGGAGGGAGGGAGGTGAGAGATGGAGCGAGGGATTGGAGGGAGGGAGGTAAGAGATGGAGCGAGGGCTTGGAGGAAGAGAAGTGAGAGATGGAGCGAGGGATTGGAGGAAGAGAAGTGAGAGATGGAGCGAGGGATTGGAGGGAGGGAGGTAAGAGATGGAGCGAGGGCTTGGAGGAAGAGAAGTGAGAGATGGAGCGAGGGATTGGAGGAAGGGAGGTGAGAGATGGAGCGAGGGATTGGAGGGGGGGAGGTGAGAGATGGAGCGAGGGATTGGACGGAGGGAGGTGAGAGATAGAGCGAGGGATTGGCGGGAGGGAGTAGGAGATGGAGCGAGGGATTGGAGGGAGGGAGGTGAGAGATGGAGCGAGGATTGGAGGGAGGGAGGTGAGAGATAGAGCGAGGGATTGGCGGGAGGGAGGTGAGAGATGGAGCGAGGGATTGGAGGGAGGGAGGTGAGAGATAGAGCGAGGGATTGGCGGGAGGGAGGTGAGAGATGGAGTGAGGGATTGGAGTGAGGGAGGTGAGAGATGGAGTGAGGGATTGGGGGGAGGGAGGTGAGAGATGGAGCGAGTGATTGGAGGGAGGGAGGTGAGAGATGGAGCGAGGGATTGGAGGAAGAGAGGTGAGAGATGGAGTGAGGGATTGGAGGGAGGGAGGTGAGACATGGAGCGAGGGATTGGAGGGAGGGAGGTGAGAGATGGAGCGAGGTATTGGAGGGACAGAGGGGAGAGATGGAGTGAGGGATTGGAGGGAGGGAGATTAGAGATGGAGCGAGGCATTGGAGGGAGCGAGGTGAGAGATGGAGCGAGGAATTGGAGGGAGGGAGGTGAGAGATGGAGTGAGGGATTGGACAGAGAGAGGTGAGAGAAGGAGCGAGGGATTGGAGGGAGGGAGGTGAGAGATGGAGTGAGGGATTGGAGTGAGGGAGGTGAGAGGTGGAGCGAGGGATTTGGAGTGAGGGAGGTGAGAGGTGGAGCGAGGGATTGGAGGGAGGGAGGTGAGAGATGGAGCGAGGGATTGGAGTGAGGGAGGTGAGAGATGGAGCGAGGGATTGGACGGAGAGAGGTGAGAGAAGGAGCGAGGGATTGGAGGGAGGGAGGTGAGAGTTGGAGCGAGGTATTGGACGGAGAGAGGTGAGAGAAGGAGCGAGGGATTGGAGGGAGGGAGGTGAGAGATGCAGTGAGGGATTGGAGTGAGGGAGGTGAGAGGTGGAGCGAGGGATTGGAGGGAGGGAGGTGAGAGATGGAGCGGGGCATTGGAGGGAGGGAGGTGAGAGATGGAGTGAGGGATTGGAGTGAGGGAGGTGAGAGATGGAGCGAGGGATTGGAGGGAGGGAGGTGAGAGATGGAGTGAGGGATTGGAGTGAGGGAGGTGAGAGATGGAGCGAGGATTGGAGGGAGGGAGGTGAGAGATGGAGCGAGGGATTGGACGGAGGGAGGTGAGAGATGGAGCGGGGGTTTGGAGGGTGGGAGGTGAGAGATGGAGCGAGGGATTGGACGGAGGGAGGTGAGAGACGCAGCGAGGGCTTGGAGGGAGGGAGGTGAGAGACGGAGCGAGGGATTGTAGGGAGGGAGGTGAGAGATTGAGCGAGTGATTGGAGGAAGAGAAGTGAGAGATGGAGCGAGGGATTGGCAGGAGGGAGGTGAGAGTTGGAGCGAGGGATTGGAGGGAGGTGAGGGATGGGCCGAGGGATTGGAGAGAGAGAGGTGAGAGATGGAGCGATGGATTGGGGTGAGGGAGGAGAGAGAAGGAGCGAGGGATTGGAGGGAGGGAGGTGAGAGACGGAGCGAGGGATTGGAGGAAGGGAGGTGAGAGATGGAGCGATGGATTGGATGGAGGTAGGTGAGAGATAGAGCGAGGGATTGGCGGGAGGGAGGTGAGAGACGCAGCGAGGGCTTGGAGGGAGGGAGGTGAGAGACGGAGCGAGGGATTGGACGGAGGGAGGTGAGAGATGGAGCGAGGGATTGGGCGGAGGGAGGTGAGAGACGCAGCGAGGGATTGGAGGGAGGGAGGTGAGAGATGGAGCGAGGATTGGAGGGAGGGAGGTGAGAGATGGAGTGAGGGTTTGGAGGGAGGGAGGTGAGAGATGGAGCGAGGGATTGGAGGGAGGGAGGTAAGAGATGAAGCGAGGGCTTGGAGGAAGAGAAGTGAGAGATGGAGCGAGGGATTGGAGGAAGAGAAGTGAGAGATGGAGCGAGGGATTGGAGGGAGGGAGGTAAGAGATGGAGCGAGGGCTTGGAGGAAGAGAAGTGAGAGATGGAGCGAGGGATTGGAGGAAGGGAGGTGAAAGATGGAGCGAGGGATTGGAGGGAGGGAGGTGAGAGATGGAGCGAGGGATTGGACGGAGGGAGGTGAGAGATAGAGCGAGGGATTGGCGGGAGGGAGGTGGGAGATGGAGCGAGGGATTGGAGGGAGGGAGGTGAGAGATGGAGCGAGGATTGGAGGGAGGGAGGTGAGAGATAGAGCGAGGGATTGGCGGGAGGGAGGTGAGAGATGGAGCGAGGGATTGGAGGGAGGGAGGTGAGAGATAGAGCGAGGGATTGGCGGGAGGGAGGTGAGAGATGGAGTGAGGGATTGGAGTGAGGGAGGTGAGAGATGGAGTGAGGGATTGGGGGGAGGGAGGTGAGAGATGGAGCGAGTGATTGGAGGGAGGGAGGTGAGAGATGGAGCGAGGGATTGGAGGAAGAGAGGTGAGAGATGGAGTGAGGGATTGGAGGGAGGGAGGTGAGACATGGAGCGAGGGATTGGAGGGAGGGAGGTGAGAGATGGAGCGAGGGATTGGAGGGACAGAGGGGAGAGATGGAGTGAGGGATTGGAGGGAGGGAGATTAGAGATGGAGCGAGGCATTGGAGGGAGCGAGGTGAGAGATGGAGCGAGGGATTGGAGGGAGGGAGGTGAGAGATGGAGTGAGGGATTGGACGGAGAGAGGTGAGAGAAGGAGCGAGGGATTGGAGGGAGGGAGGTGAGAGATGGAGTGAGGGATTGGAGTGAGGGAGGTGAGAGGTGGAGCGAGGGATTGGAGTGAGGGAGGTGAGAGGTGGAGCGAGGGATTGGAGGGAGGGAGGTGAGAGATGGAGCGAGGGATTGGAGTGAGGGAGGTGAGAGATGGAGCGAGGGATTGGACGGAGAGAGGTGAGAGAAGGAGCGAGGGATTGGAGGGAGGGAGGTGAGAGTTGGAGCGAGGTATTGGACGGAGAGAGGTGAGAGAAGGAGCGAGGGATTGGAGGGAGGGAGGTGAGAGATGGAGTGAGGGATTGGAGTGAGGGAGGTGAGAGGTGGAGCGAGGGATTGGAGGGAGGGAGGTGAGAGATGGAGCGGGGCATTGGAGGGAGGGAGGTGAGAGATGGAGTGAGGGATTGGAGTGAGGGAGGTGAGAGATGGAGCGAGGGATTGGAGGGAGGGAGGTGAGAGATGGAGTGAGGGATTGGAGTGAGGGAGGTGAGAGATGGAGCGAGGATTGGAGGGAGGGAGGTGAGAGATGGAGCGAGGGATTGGACGGAGGGAGGTGAGAGATGGAGCGGGGGTTTGGAGGGTGGGAGGTGAGAGATGGAGCGAGGGATTGGACGGAGGGAGGTGAGAGACGCAGCGAGGGCTTGGAGGGAGGGAGGTGAGAGACGGAGCGAGGGAATGTAGGGAGGGAGGTGAGAGATTGAGCGAGTGATTGGAGGAAGAGAAGTGAGAGATGGAGCGAGGGATTGGAGGGAGGGAAGTGAGAGATGGAGCGAAGGATTGGACGGAGGGAGGTGAGAGATAGAGCGAAGGATTGGAGGAAGAGAGGTGAGAGATGGAGCTAGGGATTGGAGGGACGGAGGTGAGAGATGGAGCGAGGGATTGGAGGGAGGGAGGTGAGAGATAGAGCGAGGGATTGGAGGGAGGGAGGGGAGAGATGGAGCGAGGGATTGGAGGAAGAGAGGTGAGAGATGGAGCGAGGGATTGGAGGGACGGAGGTGAGAGATGGAGCGAGGGATTGGAGGGAGGGAGGTGAGAGATAGAGCGAGGGATTGGAGGGAGGGAGGGGAGAGATGGAGCGAGGGATTGGAGGAAGCGAAGTGAGAGATGGAGCGAGGGATTGGAGGGACGGAGGTGAGAGATGGAGCGAGGGACTGGAGGAAGAGAGGTGAGAGATGGAGCGAGGGATTGGAGGGAGGGAGGTGAGAGATGGAGCGAGGGATTGGAGGGAGGGAGGTGAGAGATGGAGCGAGGGATTGGAGGGAGGGAGGTGGGAGATGGAGCGAGGGATTGGAGGAAGAGAGGTGAGAGATGGAGCGAGGGAATGGAGGGAGGGAGGTGAGAGATGGAGCGAGGGATTGGAGGGAGGGAGGTGAGAGATGGAGCGAGGGATTGGAGGGAGGGAGGTGAGAAATAGAGCGAGGGATTGGAGGGAGGGAGGTGAGAGATAGAGCGAGGGATTGGAGGGAGGGAGGGGAGAGATGGAGCGAGGGATTGGAGGAAGCGAAGTGAGAGATGGAGCGAGGGATTGGAGGGACGGAGGTGAGAGATGGAGCGAGGGATTGGAGGGAGGGAGGTGAGAGATAGAGCGAGGGATTGGAGTGAGGGAGGTGAGAGATGGAGCGAGGGATTGGAGGAAGCGAAGTGAGAGATGGAGCGAGGGATTGGAGGGACGGAGGTGAGAGATGGATCGAGGGATTGGAGGGACGGAGGTGAGAGATGGAGCGAGGGATTGGAGGGAGGGAGGTGAGAGATAGAGCGAGGGATTGGAGGGAGGGAGGGGAGAGATGGAGCGAGGAATTGGAGGGAGAGAGGGGAGAGATGGAGCGACGGATTGGAGGGAGGGAGAGGAGAGATGGAGCGAGGGATTGGAGGGAGGGAGGGGAGAGATGGAGCGCGGAATTGGAGGGAGGGAGAGGAGAGATGGAGCGAGGGATTGGAGGGAGGGAGGGGAGAGATGGAGCGCGGAATTGGAGGGAGGGAGAGGAGAGATGGAGCGAGGGATTGGAGGGAGGGAGGTGAGAGATGGAGCGAGGGATTGGAGGGAGAGAGGTGAGAGATGCAGCGAGGGATTGGAGGGAGGGGAGAGATGGATGAGGAATTGGAGGAAGAGAGATGAGAGATGGAGCGAGGGATTGGAGGGAGGGAGGTGAGAGATGGAGCGAGGGATTGGAGGGAGGGAGGTGAGAGATGGAGCGAGGGATTGGAGGGAGGGAGGTGAGAGATGGAGCGAGGGATTGGAGGGAGGGAGGTGAGAGATGGAGCGAGGGATTGGAGGGAGAGAGGGGAGGGATGGAGTGAGGGGATGGAGGAAGAGAGGTGAGAGATGGAGCGAGGGATTGGAGAGAGAGGGGAGAGATGGAGTGAGGGATTGGAGGAAGAGAAGTGAGAGATGGAGCGAGGGTTTGGAGGGAGGGAGGTGAGAGATGGAGCGCGGGACTGGAGGGAGGGAGGTGAGAGATGGAGCGAGTGATTGGAGGGAGGCAGGTGAGAGATGGAGCGAGGGATTGGAGGGAGGGAGGTGAGAGATGGAGGACGGGATTGGAGGAAGGGAGGTGAGAGATGGAGCGAGGGATTGGAGGGAGGGAGGGGAGTGATAGATCGAGGATTGGAGGAAGATAGATGAGAGATGGACTGAGGGATTGGCGGGAGAGAGGTGAGAGATGGAGCGAGGGATTCGACGGAGGGAGGCGAGAGATGGGGCGAGGGATTGGAGGGAGGGAGGTGAGAGACGGAGCGAGGGATTGGAGGGAGGGAGGTGAGAAATGGAGCGAGGGATTCGACGGAGGGAGGTGAGAGATGGGGCGAGGGATTGGAGGAAGAGAGGTGAGAGATGGAGCGAGGAATTGGAGGGAGGGAGGTGAGAGATGGAGCGAGGGATTGGAGGGAGAGAGGTGAGAGATGGAGTGAGGGTTTGGAGGGAGGGAGGTGAGAGATGGTGCGAGGGATTGGACAGAGAGGGGGGAGAGATGGAGCGAGGTATTGGAGGGAGGGTGGGGAGAGATGGATGTGGGATTGGAGGAAGAGAGATGAGAGATGGAGCGAGGCATTAGCGGGAGGGAGGTGAGAGATGGAGCGAGGGATTGGACGGAGAGAGGTGAGAGAAGGAGCGAGGGATTGGAGGGAGGGAGCAGCGAGATGGAGCGAGGAAATGGAGGGAGGGAGGTGAGAGATGGAGTAAGGGATTGGAGTGAGGGAGGGGAGAGATGGACCGAGGGATTGGAGGGAGGGAGGTGAGAGATGGAGCGAGGGATTGGACGGAGAGAGGTGAGAGAAGGAGCGAGGGATTGGAGGGAGGGAGCTGAGAGATGGAGCGAGGGATTGGAGGGAGGGAGGTGAGAGATGGAGTGAGGGATTGGAGTGAGGGAGGGGAGAGATGGAGCGAGGGATTGGAGGGAGGGAGGTGAGAGATGGAGCGAGGATTGGAGGGAGGGAGGTGAGAGATGGAGCGAGGGTTTGGAGGGAGGGAGGTGAGAGATACAGCGAGGGTTTGGAGGGTGGGAGGTGAGAGATGGAGCGAGGGATTGGACGGAGGGAGGTGAGAGATGGAGCGATGGATTGGAGGGAGGGAGATAAGAGATGGAGCGAGGGATTGGAGGAAGGGAGGTGAGAGATGGAGCGAGGGATTGGCGGGAGGGAGGTGAGAGACGCAGCGAGGGATTGTAGGGAGGGAGGTGAGAGAGGGAGCGAGGGATTGGAGGAAGAGAGGTGAGAGATGGAGCGATGGATTGGCGGGAGGGAGGTGAGAGATGGAGCGAGGGATTGGACGGAGGGAGGTGAGAGACGGAGCGAGGGATTGGACGGAGGGAGGTGAGAGACGGAGCGAGGGATTGGACGGAGGGAGGTGAGAGATGGAGCGAGGGATTGGACGGAAGGAGGTGAGAGATAGAGCGAGGGATTGGCGGGAGGGAGGTGAGAGACGCAGCGAGGGCTTGGAGGGAGGGAGGTGAGAGACGGATCGAGGGATTGTAGGGAGGGAGGTGAGAGACGGAGCGAGGGATTGGAGGAAGAGAGGTGAGAGATGGAGTGAGGGATTGGACGGAGGGGGGTGAGAGATAGAGCGAGGGATTGGCGGGAGGGATGTGAGAGATGGAGCGAGGGATTGGAGGGAGGGAGTTGAGAGATGGAGCGAGTATTGGAGGGAGGGAGGTGAGAGATAGAGCGAGGGATTGGCGGGAGGGAGGTGAGAGATGGAGCGAGGGATTGGAGGGAGGGAGGTGAGAGATGGAGCGAGTGATTGGAGGGAGGGAGGTGAGAGATGGAGCGAGGGATTGGAGGGAGAGAGGTGAGAGATGGAGCGAGGGATTGGAGGGAGGGAGGTGAGAGATGGAGTGAGGGATTGGAGGGAGGGAGGTGAGAGATGGAGCGAGGGATTGGAGGGAGGGAGCAGAGAGATGGAGCGGGGGTTTGGAGGGAGGGAGGTGAGACATGGAGCGAGGGCTTGGAGGGAGGGAGGTGAGAGACGGCGCGAGGGATTGGAGGGTGGGAGGTGAGAGATGGAGCGTGGGATTGGATGGAGGGAGGTGAGAGATGCAGCGAGGGCTTGGAGGGAGGGAGGTGAGAGATGGAGCGAGGGATTGGAGGAAGAGAAGTGAGAGATGGAGCGAGGGATTGGAGGGAGGGAGGTGAGAGATGGAGCGAGGATTGGAGGGAGGGAGGTGAGAGATAGAGTGAGGGATTGGCGGGAGGGAGGTGAGAGATGGAGCGAGGGATTGGAGCGAGGGAGGTGAGAGATGGAGCGAGGATTGGAGGGAGGGAGGTGAGAGATAGAGCGAGGGATTGGCGGGAGGGAGGTGAGAGATGGAGCGAGGGATTGGAGGGAGGGAGGTGAGAGATGGAGCGAGGGATTGGAGGAAGACAGGTGAGAGATGGAGTGAGGATTGGAGGGAGGGAGGTGAGAGATGGAGCGAGGGATTGGAGGGAGGGAGGTGAGAGATAGAGCGAGGGATTGGAGGGAGGGAGGTGAGAGATGGAGCGAGGGATTGGAGGGAGGGAGTTGGGAGATGGAGCGAGGGATTGGAGGGGGGGAGCTGAGATATGGAGCGAGTGATTGGAGGGAGGCAGGTGAGAGATGGAGCGAGGGATTGGAGGGAGGGAGGTGAGAGATAGAGCGAGGGATTGGAGGGAGGGAGGGGAGAGATGGAGCGAGGGATTGGAGGAAGCGAAGTGAGAGATGGAGCGAGGGATTGGAGGGACGGAGGTGAGAGATGGAGCGAGGGACTGGAGGAAGAGAGGTGAGAGATGGAGCGAGGGATTGGAGGGAGGGAGGTGAGAGATGGAGCGAGGGATTGGAGGGAGGGAGGTGAGAGATGGAGCGAGGGATTGGAGGGAGGGAGGTGGGAGATGGAGCGAGGGATTGGAGGAAGAGAGGTGAGAGGTGGAGCGAGGGAATGGAGGGAGGGAGGTGAGAGATGGAGCGAGGGATTGGAGGGAGGGAGGTGAGAGATGGAGCGAGGGATTGGAGGGAGGGAGGTGAGAAATAGAGCGAGGGATTGGAGGGAGGGAGGTGAGAGATAGAGCGAGGGATTGGAGGGAGGGAGGGGAGAGATGGAGCGAGGGATTGGAGGAAGCGAAGTGAGAGATGGAGCGAGGGATTGGAGGGACGGAGGTGAGAGATGGAGCGAGGGATTGGAGGGAGGGAGGTGAGAGATAGAGCGAGGGATTGGAGTGAGGGAGGTGAGAGATGGAGCGAGGGATTGGAGGAAGCGAAGTGAGAGATGGAGCGAGGGATTGGAGGGACGGAGGTGAGAGATGGATCGAGGGATTGGAGGGACGGAGGTGAGAGATGGAGCGAGGGATTGGAGGGAGGGAGGTGAGAGATAGAGCGAGGGATTGGAGGGAGGGAGGGGAGAGATGGAGCGAGGAATTGGAGGGAGAGAGGGGAGAGATGGAGCGACGGATTGGAGGGAGGGAGAGGAGAGATGGAGCGAGGGATTGGAGGGAGGGAGGGGAGAGATGGAGCGCGGAATTGGAGGGAGGGAGAGGAGAGATGGAGCGAGGGATTGGAGGGAGGGAGGGGAGAGATGGAGCGCGGAATTGGAGGGAGGGAGAGGAGAGATGGAGCGAGGGATTGGAGGGAGGGAGGTGAGAGATGGAGCGAGGGATTGGAGGGAGAGAGGTGAGAGATGCAGCGAGGGATTGGAGGGAGGGGAGAGATGGATGAGGAATTGGAGGAAGAGAGATGAGAGATGGAGCGAGGGATTGGAGGGAGGGAGGTGAGAGATGGAGCGAGGGATTGGAGGGAGGGAGGTGAGAGATGGAGCGAGGGATTGGAGGGAGGGAGGTGAGAGATGGAGCGAGGGATTGGAGGGAGGGAGGTGAGAGATGGAGCGAGGGATTGGAGGGAGAGAGGGGAGGGATGGAGTCAGGGGATGGAGGAAGAGAGGTGAGAGATGGAGCGAGGGATTGGAGAGAGAGGGGAGAGATGGAGTGAGGGATTGGAGGAAGAGAAGTGAGAGATGGAGCGAGGGTTTGGAGGGAGGGAGGTGAGAGATGGAGCGCGGGACTGGAGGGAGGGAGGTGAGAGATGGAGCGAGTGATTGGAGGGAGGCAGGTGAGAGATGGAGCGAGGGATTGGAGGGAGGGAGGTGAGAGATGGAGGACGGGATTGGAGGAAGGGAGGTGAGAGATGGAGCGAGGGATTGGAGGGAGGGAGGGGAGTGATAGATCGAGGATTGGAGGAAGATAGATGAGAGATGGAGTGAGGGATTGGCGGGAGAGAGGTGAGAGATGGAGCGAGGGATTCGACGGAGGGAGGCGAGAGATGGGGCGAGGGATTGGAGGGAGGGAGGTGAGAGACGGAGCGAGGGATTGGAGGGAGGGAGGTGAGAAATGGAGCGAGGGATTCGACGGAGGGAGGTGAGAGATGGGGCGAGGGATTGGAGGAAGAGAGGTGAGAGATGGAGCGAGGAATTGGAGGGAGGGAGGTGAGAGATGGAGCGAGGGATTGGAGGGAGAGAGGTGAGAGATGGAGTGAGGGTTTGGAGGGAGGGAGGTGAGAGATGGTGCGAGGGATTGGACAGAGAGGGGGGAGAGATGGAGCGAGGGATTGGAGGGAGGGTGGGGAGAGATGGATGTGGGATTGGAGGAAGAGAGATGAGAGATGGAGCGAGGCATTAGTGGGAGGGAGGTGAGAGATGGAGCGAGGGATTGGACGGAGAGAGGTGAGAGAAGGAGCAAGGGATTGGAGGGAGGGAGCAGCGAGATGGAGCGAGGGAATGGAGGGAGGGAGGTGAGAGATGGAGTAAGGGATTGGTGTGAGGGAGGGGAGAGATGGACCGAGGGATTGGAGGGAGGGAGGTGAGAGATGGAGCGAGGGATTGGACGGAGAGAGGTGAGAGAAGGAGCGAGGGATTGGAGGGAGGGAGCTGAGAGATGGAGCGAGGGATTGGAGGGAGGGAGGTGAGAGATGGAGTGAGGGATTGGAGTGAGGGAGGGGAGAGATGGAGCGAGGGATTGGAGGGAGGGAGGTGAGAGATGGAGCGAGGATTGGAGGGAGGGAGGTGAGAGATGGAGCGAGGGTTTGGAGGGAGGGAGGTGAGAGATACAGCGAGGGTTTGGAGGGTGGGAGGTGAGAGATGGAGCGAGGGATTGGACGGAGGGAGGTGAGAGATGGAGCGATGGATTGGAGGGAGGGAGATAAGAGATGGAGCGAGGGATTGGAGGAAGGGAGGTGAGAGATGGAGCGAGGGATTGGCGGGAGGGAGGTGAGAGACGCAGCGAGGGATTGTAGGGAGGGAGGTGAGAGAGGGAGCGAGGGATTGGAGGAAGAGAGGTGAGAGATGGAGCGATGGATTGGCGGGAGGGAGGTGAGAGATGGAGCGAGGGATTGGACGGAGGGAGGTGAGAGACGGAGCGAGGGATTGGACGGAGGGAGGTGAGAGACGGAGCGAGGGATTGGACGGAGGGAGGTGAGAGATGGAGCGAGGGATTGGACGGAAGGAGGTGAGAGATAGAGCGAGGGATTGGCGGGAGGGAGGTGAGAGACGCAGCGAGGGCTTGGAGGGAGGGAGGTGAGAGACGGATCGAGGGATTGTAGGGAGGGAGGTGAGAGACGGAGCGAGGGATTGGAGGAAGAGAGGTGAGAGATGGAGTGAGGGATTGGACGGAGGGGGGTGAGAGATAGAGCGAGGGATTGGCGGGAGGGAGGTGAGAGATGGAGCGAGGGATTGGAGGGAGGGAGTTGAGAGATGGAGCGAGTATTGGAGGGAGGGAGGTGAGAGATAGAGCGAGGGATTGGCGGGAGGGAGGTGAGAGATGGAGCGAGGGATTGGAGGGAGGGAGGTGAGAGATGGAGCGAGTGATTGGAGGGAGGGAGGTGAGAGATGGAGCGAGGGATTGGAGGGAGAGAGGTGAGAGATGGAGCGAGGGATTGGAGGGAGGGAGGTGAGAGATGGAGTGAGGGATTGGAGGGAGGGAGGTGAGAGATGGAGCGAGGGATTGGAGGGAGGGAGCAGAGAGATGGAGCGGGGGTTTGGAGGGAGGGAGGTGAGACACGGAGCGAGGGCTTGGAGGGAGGGAGGTGAGAGACGGAGCGAGGGATTGGAGGGTGGGAGGTAAGAGATGGAGCGTGGGATTGGATGGAGGGAGGTGAGAGATGCAGCGAGGGCTTGGAGGGAGGGAGGTGAGAGATGGAGCGAGGGATTGGAGGAAGAGAAGTGAGAGATGGAGCGAGGGATTGGAGGGAGGGAGGTGAGAGATGGAGCGAGGATTGGAGGGAGGGAGGTGAGAGATAGAGTGAGGGATTGGCGGGAGGGAGGTGAGAGATGGAGCGAGGGATTGGAGCGAGGGAGGTGAGAGATGGAGCGAGGATTGGAGGGAGGGAGGTGAGAGATAGAGCGAGGGATTGGCGGGAGGGAGGTGAGAGATGGAGCGAGGGATTGGAGGGAGGGAGGTGAGAGATGGAGCGAGGGATTGGAGGAAGACAGGTGAGAGATGGAGTGAGGATTGGAGGGAGGGAGGTGAGAGATGGAGCGAGGGATTGGAGGGAGGGAGGTGAGAGATAGAGCGAGGGATTGGAGGGAGGGAGGTGAGAGATGGAGCGAGGGATTGGAGGGAGGGAGTTGGGAGATGGAGCGAGGGATTGGAGGGGGGAGCTGAGATATGGAGCGAGTGATTGGAGGGAGGCAGGTGAGAGATGGAGCGAGGGATTGGAGGGAGGGAGGCGAGAGACAGAGCGAGGGATTGGAGGGAGGGAGGTGAGAGGTGGAGCGAGGGATTGGAGGGAGGGAGCTGAGAGATGGAGCGAGGGATTGGAGGGACTGAGGTGAGAGATGGAGCGAGGGATTGGAGGGAGGGAGGTGAGAGACGGAGCGAGGGATTGGAGGGAGGGAGATGAGAGATGGAGCAGGGATTGGAGGGAGAGAGGTGGAGAGACGGACCGAGGGATTGAAGGTAGGGAGGTGAGAGGCAGAGCGAGGGATTGGAGGGAGGGAGGTGAGAGACGGAACGAGGGATTGGAGGGAGGGAGGTGCGAAATGGAGCGAGGGATTCGACGGAGGGAGTTGAGAGATGGGGCGAGGGATTGGAGGGAGGGAGATGAGAGATGGAGCGAGGGATTGGAGTGAGAGAGGTGCGAGATGGAGCAAGTGTTTGGAAAGAGGGAGGAGAGAGATGGAGCGAGGAATTGGAGGGAGAGAGGTGCGAGATGGAGCAAGTGTTTGGAGAGAGGGAGGTGAGAGATGGAGCGAGGGATTGGAGAGAGAGGGGGGAGAGATGGATCGAGGGATTTAAGGGAGGGAGGTGAGAGATGGAGCGAGGGTTTGGAGGGAGGTGAGAGATGGAGCGAGGGATTGGAGGGATGGAGGTGAGAGATGGAGCGATGGATTGGAGGGAGGGAGGTGAGAGATGGAGCGATGGATTGGATGGAGGGAGGTGAGAGACGGAGCGAGGGATTGGATGGATGGAGGTGCAAGATGGAGTGAGGGTTTGGAGGGAGGGAGGTGAGAGATGGAGCGAGGGATTGGAGGGAGGGAGGTGAGAGATACAGCGAGGGTTTGGAGGGTGGGAGGTGAGAGATGGAGCGAGGGATTGGCAGGAGGGAGGTGAGAGTTGGAGCGAGGGATTGGAGGGAGGTGAGAGATGGAGCGAGGGATTGGAGAGAGAGAGGTGAGAGATGGAGCGAGGGATTGGATGGAGGGAGGTGAGAGATGGAGCGAGGGATTGGAGGGAGGGAGGTGAGAGATGGAGCGAGGATTGGAGGGAGGGAGGTGAGAGATACAGCGAGGGTTTGGAGGGTGGGAGGTGAGAGATGGAGCGAGGGATTGGAGGTAGGGAGGTGAGAGATGGAGCGAGGATTGGAGGGAGGGAGGTGAGAGATACAGCGAGGGTTTGGAGGGAGGGAGGTGAGAGTTGGAGCGAGGGATTGGAGGGAGGTGAGAGATGGAGCGAGGGATTGGAGGGAGGGAGGTGAGAGATGGAGCGGGGGTTTGGAGGGAGAGAGGTGAGAGATGGATCGAGTGATTGGAGGGAGGTGAGAGATGGAGCGAGGGATTGGAGGGAGGGAGGTGAGTGATGGAGCGAGGGATTGGAGGGAGGTGAGAGATGGAGCGAGGGATTGGAGGGAGGGAGGTGAGAGATGGAGCGAGGGATTGGAGGGAGGGAGGTGAGAGATGCAGCGAGGGATTGGAGGGTGGGAGGTGAGAGATGGAGCGAGGGATTGGCAGGAGGGAGGTGAGAGTTGGAGCGAGGGATTGGAGGGAGGTGAGGGATGGGGAGAGGGATTGGAGAGAGAGAGGTGAGAGATGGAGCGATGGATTGGAGGGAGGGAGGTGAGAGACGGAGCGAGGGATTGGCGGGAGGGAGGTGAGAGATGGAGCGAGGGATTGGAGGAAGAGAAGTGAGAGATGGAGCGAGGGATTGGAGGGAGGGAGGTGAGAGACGGAGCGAGGGATTGGAGGGAGGGAGGTGAGAGATGGAGCGAGGGATTGGAGGAAGAGAAGTGAGAGATGGAGCGAGGGATTGGAGGGGGGGAGGTGAGAGACGGAGCGAGGGATTGGAGGGAGGGAGGTGAGAGATGGAGCGAGGGATTGGCGGGAGGGAGGTGAGAGATGGAGCGAGGGATTGGAGGAAGAGAAGTGAGAGATGGAGCGAGGGATTGGAGGGAGGGAGGTGAGAGACGGAGCGAGGGATTGGAGGGAGGGAGGTGAGAGATGGAGCGGAGGTTTGGAGGGAGGGAGGTGAGAGACGCAGCGAGGGCTTGGAGGGAGGGAGGTGAGAGATGGAGCGAGGGATTGGACGGAGAGAGGTGAAAGATGGAGCGAGGGATTGGAGGAAGAGAAGTGAGAGATGGAGCGAGGGATTGGAGGGAGGGAGCTGAGATGTGGAGCGAGGGATTGGATGGATGGAGGTGCAAGATGGAGTGAGGGTTTGGAGGGAGGGAGGTGAGAGATGGAGCGAGGGATTGGAGGGAGGGAGGTGAGAGATGGAGGACGGGAGTGGAGGAAGGGAGGTGAGAGATGGAGCGAGGGATTGGAGGGAGGGAGGGGAGTGATAGATCGAGGATTGGAGGAAGATTGATGAGAGATGGAGCGAGGGATTGGCGGGAGAGAGGTGAGAGATGGAGCGAGGGATTCGACGGAGGGAGGTGAGAGATGGGGCGAGGGATTGGAGGGAGGGAGGTGAGAGACGGAGCCAGGGATTGGAGGGAGGGAGGTGAGAAATGGAGCGAGGGATTCGACGGAGGGAGGTGAGAGATGGGGCGAGGGATTGGAGGAAGAGAGGTGAGAGATGGAGCGAGGAATTGGAGGGAGGGAGGTGAGAGATGGAGCGAGGGATTGGAGGGAGAGAGGTGAGAGATGGAGTGAGGGTTTGGAGGGAGGGAGGTGAGAGATGGTGCGAGGGATTGGACAGAGAGGGGGGAGAGATGGAGCGAGGGATTGGAGGGAGGGTGGGGAGAGATGGATGTGGGATTGGAGGAAGAGAGATGGGAGATGGAGCGAGGCATTAGCGGGAGGGAGGTGAGAGATGGAGCGAGGGATTGGACGGAGAGAGGTGAGAGAAGGAGCGAGGGATTGGAGGGAGGGAGCAGCGAGATGGAGCGAGGGAATGGAGGGAGGGAGGTGAGAGATGGAGCGAGGGATTGGACGGAGAGAGGTGAGAGAAGGAGCGAGGGATTGGAGGGAGGGAGGTGAGAGATGGAGTGAGGGATTGGAGTGAGGGAGGGGAGAGATGGAGCGAGGGATTGGAGGGAGGGAGGTGAGAGATGGAGCGAGGATTGGAGGGAGGGAGGTGAGAGATGGAGCGAGGGTTTGGAGGGAGGAGGTGAGAGATACAGCGAGGGTTTGGAGGGTGGGAGGTGAGAGATGGAGCGAGGGATTGGACGGAGGGAGGTGAGAGATGGAGCGATGGATTGGAGGGAGGGAGATAAGAGATGGAGCGAGGGATTGGAGGAAGGGAGGTGAGAGATGGAGCGAGGGATTGGCGGGAGGGAGGTGAGAGACGCAGCGAGGGATTGTAGGGAGGGAGGTGAGAGAGGGAGCGAGGGATTGGAGGAAGAGAGGTGAGAGATGGAGCGATGGATTGGCGGGAGGGAGGTGGGAGATGGAGCGAGGGATTGGACGGAGGGAGGTGAGAGACGGAGCGAGGGATTGGACGGAGGGAGGTGAGAGACGGAGCGAGGGATTGGACGGAGGGAGGTGAGAGATGGAGCGAGGGATTGGACGGAAGGGAGGTGAGAGATAGAGCGAGGGATTGGCGGGAGGGAGGTGAGAGACGCAGCGAGGGCTTGGAGGGAGGGAGGTGAGAGACGGATCGAGGGATTGTAGGGAGGGAGGTGAGAGACGGAGCGAGGGATTGGAGGAAGAGAGGTGAGAGATGGAGTGAGGGATTGGACGGAGGGGGGTGAGAGATAGAGCGAGGGATTGGCGGGAGGGAGGTGAGAGATGGAGCGAGGGATTGGAGGGAGGGAGTTGAGAGATGGAGCGAGGATTGGAGGGAGGGAGGTGAGAGATAGAGCGAGGGGATTGGCGGGAGGGAGGTGAGAGATGGAGCGAGGGATTGGAGGGAGGGAGGTGAGAGATGGAGCGAGTGATTGGAGGGAGGGAGGTGAGAGATGGAGCGAGGGATTGGAGGGAGAGAGGTGAGAGATGGAGCGAGGGATTCGAGGGAGGGAGGTGAGAGATGGAGTGAGGGATTGGAGGAGGGAGGTGAGAGATGGAGCGAGGGATTGGAGGGAGGGAGCAGAGAGATGGAGCGGGGGTTTGGAGGGAGGGAGGTGAGAGACGGAGCGAGGGTTTGGAGGGAGGGAGGTGAGAGACGGAGCGAGGGATTGGAGGGTGGGAGGTGAGAGATGGAGCGTGGGATTGGACGGAGGGAGGTGAGAGATGCAGCGAGGGCTTGGAGGGAGGGAGGTGAGAGATGGAGCAAGGGATTGGAGGAAGAGAAGTGAGAGATGGAGCGAGGGATTGGAGGGAGGGAGGTGAGAGATGGAGCGAGGATTGGAGGGAGGGAGGTGAGAGATAGAGTGAGGGATTGGCGGGAGGGAGGTGAGAGATGGAGCGAGGGATTGGAGCGAGGGAGGTGAGAGATGGAGCGAGGATTGGAGGGAGGGAGGTGAGAGATAGAGCGAGGGATTGGCGGGAGGGAGGTGAGAGATGGAGCGAGGGATTGGAGGGAGGGAGGTGAGAGATGGAGCGAGGGATTGGAGGAAGACAGGTGAGAGATGGAGTGAGGATTGGAGGGAGGGAGGTGAGAGATGGAGCGAGGGATTGGAGGGAGGGAGGTGAGAGATGGAGTGAGGGATTGGAGGGAGGGAGTTGGGAGATGGAGCGAGGGATTGGAGGGGGGGAGCTGAGATATGGAGCGAGTGATTGGAGGGAGGCAGGTGAGAGATGGAGCGAGGGATTGGAGGGAGGGAGGCGAGAGACAGAGCGAGGGATTGGAGGGAAGGAGGTGAGAGGTGGAGCGAGGGATTGGAGGGAGGGAGCTGAGAGATGGAGCGAGGGATTGGAGGGAGTGAGGTGAGAGATGGAGCGAGGGATTGGAGGGAGGGAGGTGAGAGACGGAGCGAGGGATTGGAGGGAGGGAGATGAGAGATGGAGCGAGGGATTGGAGGGAGAGAGGTGAGAGATGGACCGAGGGATTGAAGGTCGGGAGGTGAGAGGCAGAGCGAGGGATTGGAGGGAGGGAGGTGAGAGACGGAACGAGGGATTGGAGGGAGGGAGGTGCGAAATGGAGCGAGGGATTCGACGGAGGGAGGTGAGAGATGGGGCGAGGGATTGGAGGGAGGGAGATGAGAGATGGAGCGAGGGATTGGAGTGAGAGAGGTGCGAGATGGAGCAAGTGTTTGGAAAGAGGGAGGAGAGAGATGGAGCGAGGAATTGGAGGGAGAGAGGTGCGAGATGGAGCAAGTGTTTGGAGAGAGGGAGGTGAGAGATGGAGCGAGGGATTGGAGAGAGAGGGGGGAGAGATGGATCGAGGGATTTAAGGGAGGGAGGTGAGAGATGGAGCGAGGGTTTGGAGGGAGGTGAGAGATGGAGCGAGGGATTGGAGGGATGGAGGTGAGAGATGGAGCGATGGATTGGAGGGAGGGAGGTGAGAGATGGAGCGATGGATTGGATGGAGGGAGGTGAGAGACGGAGCGAGGGATTGGATGGATGGAGGTGCAAGATGGAGTGAGGGTTTGGAGGGAGGGAGGTGAGAGATGGAGCGAGGGATTGGAGGGAGGGAGGTGAGAGATACAGCGAGGGTTTGGAGGGTGGGAGGTGAGAGATGGAGCGAGGGATTGGCAGGAGGGAGGTGAGAGTTGGAGCGAGGGATTGGAGGGAGGTGAGAGATGGAGCGAGGGATTGGAGAGAGAGAGGTGAGAGATGGAGCGAGGGATTGGATGGAGGGAGGTGAGAGATGGAGCGAGGGATTGGAGGGAGGGAGGTGAGAGATGGAGCGAGGATTGGAGGGAGGGAGGTGAGAGATACAGCGAGGGTTTGGAGGGTGGGAGGTGAGAGATGGAGCGAGGATTGGAGGGAGGGAGGTGAGAGATGGAGCGAGGATTGGAGGGAGGGAGGTGAGAGATACAGCGAGGGTTTGGAGGGAGGGAGGTGAGAGTTGGAGCGAGGGATTGGAGGGAGGTGAGAGATGGAGCGAGGGATTGGAGGGAGGGAGGTGAGAGATGGAGCGGGGGTTTGGAGGGAGAGAGGTGAGAGATGGATCGAGTGATTGGAGGGAGGTGAGAGATGGAGCGAGGGATTGGAGGGAGGGAGGTGAGAGATGGAGCGAGGGATTGGAGGGAGGTGAGAGATGGAGCGAGGGATTGGAGGGAGGGAGGTGAGAGATGGAGCGAGGGATTGGAGGGAGGGAGGTGAGAGATGGAGCGAGGGATTGGAGGGTGGGAGGTGAGAGATGGAGCGAGGGATTGGCAGGAGGGAGGTGAGAGTTGGAGCGAGGGATTGGAGGGAGGTGAGGGATGGGGCGAGGGATTGGAGAGAGAGAGGTGAGAGATGGAGCGATGGATTGGAGGGAGGGAGGTGAGAGACGGAGCGAGGGATTGGCGGGAGGGAGGTGAGAGATGGAGCGAGGGATTGGAGGAAGAGAAGTGAGAGATGGAGCGAGGGATTGGAGGGGGGGAGGTGAGAGATGGAGCGAGGGATTGGAGGAAGAGAAGTGAGAGATGGAGCGAGGGATTGGAGGGAGGGAGGTGAGAGATGGAGCGAGGGATTGGAGGAAGAGAAGTGAGAGATGGAGCGAGGGATTGGAGGGGGGGAGGTGAGAGACGGAGCGAGGGATTGGAGGGAGGGAGGTGAGAGATGGAGCGAGGGATTGGCGGGAGTGAGGTGAGAGATGGAGCGAGGGATTGGAGGAAGAGAAGTGAGAGATGGAGCGAGGGATTGGAGGGAGGGAGGTGAGAGACGGAGCGAGGGATAGGAGGGAGGGAGGTGAGGGATGGAGCGGGGGTTTGGAGGGAGGGAGGTGAGAGACGCAGCGAGGGCTTGGAGGGAGGGAGGTGAGAGATGGAGCGAGGGATTGGACGGAGAGAGGTGAAAGATGGAGCGAGGGATTGGAGGAAGAGAAGTGAGAGATGGAGCGAGGGATTGGAGGGAGGGAGGTGAGAGATGGAGCGAGGGATTGGATGGATGGAGGTGCAAGATGGAGTGAGGGTTTGGAGGGAGGGAGGTGAGAGATGGAGCGAGGGATTGGAGGGAGGGAGGTGAGAGATACAGCGAGGGTTTGGAGGGTGGGAGGTGAGAGATGGAGCGAGGGATTGGCAGGAGGGAGGTGAGAGTTGGAGCGAGGGATTGGAGGGAGGTGAGAGATGGAGCGAGGGATTGGAGAGAGAGAGGTGAGAGATGGAGCGAGGGATTGGATGGAGGGAGGTGAGAGATGGAGCGAGGGATTGGAGGGAGGGAGGTGAGAGATGGAGCGAGGATTGGAGGGAGGGAGGTGAGAGATACAGCGAGGGTTTGGAGGGTGGGAGGTGAGAGATGGAGCGAGGGATTGGAGGGAGGGAGGTGAGAGATGGAGCGAGGATTGGAGGGAGGGAGGTGAGAGATACAGCGAGGGTTTGGAGGGAGGGAGGTGAGAGTTGGAGCGAGGGATTGGAGGGAGGTGAGAGATGGAGCGAGGGATTGGAGGGAGGGAGGTGAGAGATGGAGCGGGGGTTTGGAGGGAGGGAGGTGAGAGATGGATCGAGTGATTGGAGGGAGGTGAGAGATGGAGCGAGGGATTGGAGGGAGGGAGGTGAGAGATGGAGCGAGGGATTGGAGGGAGGTGAGAGATGGAGCGAGGGATTGGAGGGAGGGAGGTGAGAGATGGAGCGAGGGATTGGAGGGAGGGAGGTGAGAGATGGAGCGAGGGATTGGAGGAAGAGAAGTGAGAGATGGAGCGAGGGATTGGAGGGGGGGAGGTGAGAGACGGAGCGAGGGATTGGAGGGAGGGAGGTGAGAGATGGAGCGAGGGATTGGCGGGAGTGAGGTGAGAGATGGAGCGAGGGATTGGAGGAAGAGAAGTGAGAGATGGAGCGAGGGATTGGAGGGAGGGAGGTGAGAGACGGAGCGAGGGATAGGAGGGAGGGAGGTGAGAGATGGAGCGGGGGTTTGGAGGGAGGGAGGTGAGAGACGCAGCGAGGGCTTGGAGGGAGGGAGGTGAGAGATGGAGCGAGGGATTGGACGGAGAGAGGTGAAAGATGGAGCGAGGGATTGGAGGAAGAGAAGTGAGAGATGGAGCGAGGGATTGGAGGGAGGGAGGTGAGAGATGGAGCGAGGGATTGGATGGATGGAGGTGCAAGATGGAGTGAGGGTTTGGAGGGAGGGAGGTGAGAGATGGAGCGAGGGATTGGAGGGAGGGAGGTTAGAGATACAGCGAGGGTTTGGAGGGTGGGAGGTGAGAGATGGAGCGAGGGATTGGCAGGAGGGAGGTGAGAGTTGGAGCGAGGGATTGGAGGGAGGTGAGAGATGGAGCGAGGGATTGGAGAGAGAGAGGTGAGAGATGGAGCGAGGGATTGGATGGAGGGAGGTGAGAGATGGAGCGAGGGATTGGAGGGAGGGAGGTGAGAGATGGAGCGAGGATTGGAGGGAGGGAGGTGAGAGATACAGCGAGGGTTTGGAGGGTGGGAGGTGAGAGATGGAGCGAGGGATTGGAGGGAGGGAGGTGAGAGATGGAGCGAGGATTGGAGGGAGGGAGGTGAGAGATACAGCGAGGGTTTGGAGGGAGGGAGGTGAGAGTTGGAGCGAGGGATTGGAGGGAGGTGAGAGATGGAGCGAGGGATTGGAGGGAGGGAGGTGAGAGATGGAGCGGGGGTTTGGAGGGAGGGAGGTGAGAGATGGATCGAGTGATTGGAGGGAGGTGAGAGATGGAGCGAGGGATTGGAGGGAGGGAGGTGAGAGATGGAGCGAGGGATTGGAGGGAGGTGAGAGATGGAGCGAGGGATTGGAGGGAGGGAGGTGAGAGATGGAGCGAGGGATTGGAGGGAGGGAGGTGAGAGATGGAGCGAGGGATTGGAGGGTGGGAGGTGAGAGATGGAGCGAGGGATTGGCAGGAGGGAGGTGAGAGTTGGAGCGAGGGATTGGAGGGAGGTGAGGGATGGGGCGAGGGATTGGAGAGAGAGAGGTGAGAGATGGAGCGATGGATTGGAGGGAGGGAGGTGAGAGACGGAGCGAGGGATTGGCGGGAGGGAGGTGAGAGATGGAGCGAGGGATTGGAGGAAGAGAAGTGAGAGATGGAGCGAGGGATTGGAGGGAGGGAGGTGAGAGACGGAGCGAGGGATTGGAGGGAGGGAGGTGAGAGATGGAGCGAGGGATTGGAGGAAGAGAAGTGAGAGATGGAGCGAGGGATTGGAGGGGGGGAGGTGAGAGACGGAGCGAGGGATTGGAGGGAGGGAGGTGAGAGATGGAGCGAGGGATTGGCGGGAGGGAGGTGAGAGATGGAGCGAGGGATTGGAGGAAGAGAAGTGAGAGATGGAGCGAGGGATTGGAGGGAGGGAGGTGAGAGACGGAGCGAGGGGTTGGAGGGAGGGAGGTGAGAGATGGAGCGGGGGTTTGGAGGGAGGGAGGTGAGAGACGCAGCGAGGGCTTGGAGGGAGGGAGGTGAGAGATGGAGCGAGGGATTGGACGGAGAGAGGTGAAAGATGGAGCGAGGGATTGGAGGAAGAGAAGTGAGAGATGGAGCGAGGGATTGGAGGGAGGGAGGTGAGAGATGGAGCGAGGGATTGGAGGAAGAGAAGTGAGAGATGGAGCGAGGGATTGGAGGGAGGGAGGTGAGAGATGGAGCGAGGGATTGGACGGTGAGAGGTGAGAAATGGAGGGCGGGATTGGAGGACGGGAGGTGAGAGATGGGGCGAGGGATTGGAGGGAGGGAGGTGAGAGATGGAGCGAGGGATTGGAGGAAGAGAAGTGAGAGATGGAGCGAGGGATTGGAGGGAGGGAGGTGAGAGATAGAGCGAGGGATTGGAGGGAGGGAGGTGAGAGATGGAGCGAGGGATTGGAGGGAGGGAGGTGAGAGATGGAGCGAGGATTGGAGGGAGGGAGGTGAGAGATAGAGCGAGGGATTGGAGGGAGGGAGGTGAGAGATGGAGCGAGGGATTGGAGGGAGGGAGGTGAGAGATGGAGCGAGGATTGGAGGAAGAGAGGTGAGAGATGGAGTGAGGGATTGGACGGAGGGGGGTGAGAGATAGAGCGAGGGATTGGCGGGAGGGAGGTGAGAGATGGAGCGAGGGATTGGAGGGAGGGAGGTGAGAGATGGAGCGAGGATTGGAGGGAGGGAGGTGAGAGATAGAGCGAGGGATTGGCGGGAGGGAGGTGAGAGATGGAGCGAGGGATTGGAGGGAGGGAGGTGAGAGATGGAGCGAGTGATTGGAGGGAGGGAGGTGAGAGATGGAGCGAGGGATTGGAGGGAGAGAGGTGAGAGATGGAGCGAGGGATTGGAGGGAGGGAGGTGAGGGATGGAGTGAGGGATTGGAGGGAGGGAGGTGAGAGATGGAGCGAGGGATTGGAGGGAGGTGAGAGATGGAGCGAGGGATTGGAGAGAGAGAGGTGAGAGATGGAGCGAGGGATTGGATGGAGGGAGGTGAGAGATGGAGCGAGGGATTGGAGGGAGGGAGGTGAGAGATGGAGCGAGGATTGGAGGGAGGGAGGTGAGAGATACAGCGAGGGTTTGGAGGGTGGGAGGTGAGAGATGGAGCGAGGGATTGGAGGGAGGGAGGTGAGAGACGCAGCGAGGGCTTGGAGGGAGGGAGGTGAGAGATGGAGCGAGGGATTGGACGGAGAGAGGTGAAAGATGGAGCGAGGGATTGGAGGAAGAGAAGTGAGAGATGGAGCGAGGGATTGGAGGGAGGGAGGTGAGAGATGGAGCGAGGGATTGGATGGATGGAGGTGCAAGATGGAGTGAGGGTTTGGAGGGAGGGAGGTGAGAGATGGAGCGAGGGATTGGAGGGAGGGAGGTTAGAGATACAGCGAGGGTTTGGAGGGTGGGAGGTGAGAGATGGAGCGAGGGATTGGCAGGAGGGAGGTGAGAGTTGGAGCAAGGGATTGGAGGGAGGTGAGAGATGGAGCGAGGGATTGGAGAGAGAGAGGTGAGAGATGGAGCGAGGGATTGGATGGAGGGAGGTGAGAGATGGAGCGAGGGATTGGAGGGAGGGAGGTGAGAGATGGAGCGAGGATTGGAGGGAGGGAGGTGAGAGATACAGCGAGGGTTTGGAGGGTGGGAGGTGAGAGATGGAGCGAGGGATTGGAGGGAGGGAGGTGAGAGATGGAGCGAGGATTGGAGGGAGGGAGGTGAGAGATACAGCGAGGGTTTGGAGGGAGGGAGGTGAGAGTTGGAGCGAGGGATTGGAGGGAGGTGAGAGATGGAGCGAGGGATTGGAGGGAGGGAGGTGAGAGATGGAGCGGGGGTTTGGAGGGAGGGAGGTGAGAGATGGATCGAGTGATTGGAGGGAGGTGAGAGATGGAGCGAGGGATTGGAGGGAGGGAGGTGAGAGATGGAGCGAGGGATTGGAGGGAGGTGAGAGATGGAGCGAGGGATTGGAGGGAGGGAGGTGAGAGATGGAGCGAGGGATTGGAGGGAGGGAGGTGAGAGATGGAGCGAGGGATTGGAGGGTGGGAGGTGAGAGATGGAGCGAGGGATTGGCAGGAGGGAGGTGAGAGTTGGAGCGAGGGATTGGAGGGAGGTGAGGGATGGGGCGAGGGATTGGAGAGAGAGAGGTGAGAGATGGAGCGATGGATTGGAGGGAGGGAGGTGAGAGACGGAGCGAGGGATTGGCGGGAGGGAGGTGAGAGATGGAGCGAGGGATTGGAGGAAGAGAAGTGAGAGATGGAGCGAGGGATTGGAGGGAGGGAGGTGAGAGACGGAGCGAGGGATTGGAGGGAGGGAGGTGAGAGATGGAGCGAGGGATTGGAGGAAGAGAAGTGAGAGATGGAGCGAGGGATTGGAGGGGGGGAGGTGAGAGACGGAGCGAGGGATTGGAGGGAGGGAGGTGAGAGATGGAGCGAGGGATTGGCGGGAGGGAGGTGAGAGATGGAGCGAGGGATTGGAGGAAGAGAAGTGAGAGATGGAGCGAGGGATTGGAGGGAGGGAGGTGAGAGACGGAGCGAGGGGTTGGAGGGAGGGAGGTGAGAGATGGAGCGGGGGTTTGGAGGGAGGGAGGTGAGAGACGCAGCGAGGGCTTGGAGGGAGGGAGGTGAGAGATGGAGCGAGGGATTGGACGGAGAGAGGTGAAAGATGGAGCGAGGGATTGGAGGAAGAGAAGTGAGAGATGGAGCGAGGGATTGGAGGGAGGGAGGTGAGAGATGGAGCGAGGGATTGGAGGAAGAGAAGTGAGAGATGGAGCGAGGGATTGGAGGGAGGGAGGTGAGAGATGGAGCGAGGGATTGGACGGTGAGAGGTGAGAGATGGAGGGCGGGATTGGAGGACGGGAGGTGAGAGATGGGGCGAGGGATTGGAGGGAGGGAGGTGAGAGATGGAGCGAGGGATTGGAGGAAGAGAAGTGAGAGATGGAGCGAGGGATTGGAGGGAGGGAGGTGAGAGATAGAGCGAAGGATTGGAGGGAGGGAGGTGAGAGATGGAGCGAGGGATTGGAGGGAGGGAGGTGAGAGATGGAGCGAGGATTGGAGGGAGGGAGGTGAGAGATAGAGCGAGGGATTGGAGGGAGGGAGGTGAGAGATGGAGCGAGGGATTGGAGGGAGGGAGGTGAGAGATGGAGCGAGGATTGGAGGAAGAGAGGTGAGAGATGGAGTGAGGGATTGGACGGAGGGGGGTGAGAGATAGAGCGAGGGATTGGCGGGAGGGAGGTGAGAGATGGAGCGAGGGATTGGAGGGAGGGAGGTGAGAGATGGAGCGAGGATTGGAGGGAGGGAGGTGAGAGATAGAGCGAGGGATTGGCGGGAGGGAGGTGAGAGATGGAGCGAGGGATTGGAGGGAGGGAGGTGAGAGATGGAGCGAGTGATTGGAGGGAGGGAGGTGAGAGATGGAGCGAGGGATTGGAGGGAGAGAGGTGAGAGATGGAGCGAGGGATTGGAGGGAGGGAGGTGAGGGATGGAGTGAGGGATTGGAGGGAGGGAGGTGAGAGATGGAGCGAGGGATTGGAGGGAGGTGAGAGATGGAGCGAGGGATTGGAGAGAGAGAGGTGAGAGATGGAGCGAGGGATTGGATGGAGGGAGGTGAGAGATGGAGCGAGGGATTGGAGGGAGGGAGGTGAGAGATGGAGCGAGGATTGGAGGGAGGGAGGTGAGAGATACAGCGAGGGTTTGGAGGGTGGGAGGTGAGAGATGGAGCGAGGGATTGGAGGGAGGGAGGTGAGAGATGGAGCGAGGATTGGAGGGAGGGAGGTGAGAGATACAGCGAGGGTTTGGAGGGAGGGAGGTGAGAGTTGGAGCGAGGGATTGGAGGGAGGTGAGAGATGGAGCGAGGGATTGGAGGGAGGGAGGTGAGAGATGGAGCGGGGGTTTGGAGGGAGGGAGGTGAGAGATGGATCGAGTGATTGGAGGGAGGTGAGAGATGGAGCGAGGGATTGGAGGGAGGGAGGTGAGAGATGGAGCGAGGGATTGGAGGGAGGTGAGAGATGGAGCGAGGGATTGGAGGGAGGGAGGTGAGAGATGGTGCGAGGGATTGGAGGGAGGGAGGTGAGAGATGGAGCGAGGGATTGGAGGGTGGGAGGTGAGAGATGGAGCGAGGGATTGGCAGGAGGGAGGTGAGAGTTGGAGCGAGGGATTGGAGGGAGGTGAGGGATGGGGCGAGGGATTGGAGAGAGAGAGGTGAGAGATGGAGCGATGGATTGGAGGGAGGGAGGTGAGAGACGGAGCGAGGGATTGGCGGGAGGGAGGTGAGAGATGGAGCGAGGGATTGGAGGAAGAGAAGTGAGAGATGGAGCGAGGGATTGGAGGGAGGGAGGTGAGAGACGGAGTGAGGGATTGGAGGGAGGGAGGTGAGAGATGGAGCGAGGGATTGGAGGAAGAGAAGTGAGAGATGGAGCGAGGGATTGGAGGGGGGGAGGTGAGAGACGGAGCGAGGGATTGGAGGGAGGGAGGTGAGAGATGGAGCGAGGGATTGGCGGGAGGGAGGTGAGAGATGGAGCGAGGGATTGGAGGAAGAGAAGTGAGAGATGGAGCGAGGGATTGGAGGGAGGGAGGTGAGAGACGGAGCGAGGGGTTGGAGGGAGGGAGGTGAGAGATGGAGCGGGGGTTTGGAGGGAGGGAGGTGAGAGACGCAGCGAGGGCTTGGAGGGAGGGAGGTGAGAGATGGAGCGAGGGATTGGACGGAGAGAGGTGAAAGATGGAGCGAGGGATTGGAGGAAGAGAAGTGAGAGATGGAGCGAGGGATTGGAGGGAGGGAGGTGAGAGATGGAGCGAGGGATTGGAGGAAGAGAAGTGAGAGATGGAGCGAGGGATTGGAGGGAGGGAGGTGAGAGATGGAGCGAGGGATTGGACGGTGAGAAGTGAGAGATGGAGGGCGGGATTGGAGGACGGGAGGTGAGAGATGGAGCGAGGGATTGGAGGGAGGGAGGTGAGAGATGGAGCGAGGGATTGGAGGAAGAGAAGTGAGAGATGGAGCGAGGGATTGGAGGGAGGGAGGTGAGAGATAGAGCGAGGGATTGGAGGGAGGGAGGTGAGAGATGGAGCGAGGGATTGGAGGGAGGGAGGTGAGAGATGGAGCGAGGATTGTAGGGAGGGAGGTGAGAGATAGAGCGAGGGATTGGAGGGAGGGAGGTGAGAGATGGAGCGAGGGATTGGAGGGAGGGAGGTGAGAGATGGAGCGAGGATTGGAGGAAGAGAGGTGAGAGATGGAGTGAGGGATTGGACGGAGGGGGGTGAGAGATAGAGCGAGGGATTGGCGGGAGGGAGGTGAGAGATGGAGCGAGGGATTGGAGGGAGGGAGGTGAGAGATGGAGCGAGGATTGGAGGGAGGGAGGTGAGAGATAGAGCGAGGGATTGGCGGGAGGGAGGTGAGAGATGGAGCGAGGGATTGGAGGGAGGGAGGTGAGAGATGGAGCGAGTGATTGGAGGGAGGGAGGTGAGAGATGGAGCGAGGGATTGGAGGGAGAGAGGTGAGAGATGGAGCGAGGGATTGGAGGGAGGGAGGTGAGGGATGGAGTGAGGGATTGGAGGGAGGGAGGTGAGAGATGGAGCGAGGGATTGGAGGGAGGGAGCTGAGAGATGTAGCGGGGGTTTGGAGGGAGGGAGGTGAGAGACGGAGCGAGGGTTTGGAGGGAGGGAGGTGAGAGACGGAGCGAGGGATTGGAGGGTGGGAGGTGAGAGATGGAGCGTGGGATTGGACGGAGGGAGGTGAGAGATGCAGCGAGGGCTTGGAGGGAGGGAGGTGAGAGATGGAGCGAGGGATTGGAGGAAGAGAAGTGAGAGATGGAGCGAGGGATTGGAGGGAGGGAGGTGAGAGATGGAGCGAGGATTGGAGGGAGGGAGGTGAGAGATAGAGTGAGGGATTGGCGGGAGGGAGGTGAGAGATGGAGCGAGGGATTGGAGCGAGGGAGGTGAGAGATGGAGCGAGGATTGGAGGGAGGGAGGTGAGAGATAGAGCGAGGGATTGGCGGGAGGGAGGTGAGAGATGGAGCGAGGGATTGGAGGGAGGGCGGTGAGAGATGGAGCGAGGTATTGGAGGAAGAGAGGTGAGAGATGGAGTGAGGATTGGAGGGAGGGAGATGAGAGATGGAGCGAGGGATTGGAGGGAGAGAGGTGAGAGACGGACCGAGGGATTGAAGGTAGGGAGGTGAGAGGCAGAGCGAGGGATTGGAGGGAGGGAGGTGAGAGACGGAACGAGGGATTGGAGGGAGGGAGGTGCGAAATGGAGCGAGGGATTCGACGGAGGGAGGTGAGAGATGGAGCGAGGGATTGGAGGGAGGGAGGTGAGAGATGGAGCGAGGGATTGGAGGGAGGTGAGAGATGGAGCGAGGGATTGGAGGGAGGGAGGTGAGAGATGGAGCGAGGGATTGGAGGGAGGGAGGTGAGAGATGGAGCGAGGGATTGGAGGAAGAGAAGTGAGAGATGGAGCGAGGGATTGGAGGGGGGGAGGTGAGAGACGGAGCGAGGGATTGGAGGGAGGGAGGTGAGAGATGGAGCGAGGGATTGGCGGGAGTGAGGTGAGAGATGGAGCGAGGGATTGGAGGAAGAGAAGTGAGAGATGGAGCGAGGGATTGGAGGGAGGGAGGTGAGAGACGGAGCGAGGGATAGGAGGGAGGGAGGTGAGAGATGGAGCGGGGGTTTGGAGGGAGGGAGGTGAGAGACGCAGCGAGGGCTTGGAGGGAGGGAGGTGAGAGATGGAGCGAGGGATTGGACGGAGAGAGGTGAAAGATGGAGCGAGGGATTGGAGGAAGAGAAGTGAGAGATGGAGCGAGGGATTGGAGGGAGGGAGGTGAGAGATGGAGCGAGGGATTGGATGGATGGAGGTGCAAGATGGAGTGAGGGTTTGGAGGGAGGGAGGTGAGAGATGGAGCGAGGGATTGGAGGGAGGGAGGTGAGAGATACAGCGAGGGTTTGGAGGGTGGGAGGTGAGAGATGGAGCGAGGGATTGGCAGGAGGGAGGTGAGAGTTGGAGCGAGGGATTGGAGGGAGGTGAGAGATGGAGCGAGGGATTGGAGAGAGAGAGGTGAGAGATGGAGCGAGGGATTGGATGGAGGGAGGTGAGAGATGGAGCGAGGGATTGGAGGGAGGGAGGTGAGAGATGGAGCGAGGATTGGAGGGAGGGAGGTGAGAGATGGAGCGAGGGATTGGAGGAAGAGAAGTGAGAGATGGAGCGAGGGATTGGAGGGAGGGAGATGAGAGATGGAGCGAGGGATTGGAGTGAGAGAGGTGCGAGATGGAGCAAGTGTTTGGAAAGAGGGAGGAGAGAGATGGAGCGAGGAATTGGAGGGAGAGAGGTGCGAGATGGAGCAAGTGTTTGGAGAGAGGGAGGTGAGAGATGGAGCGAGGGATTGGAGAGAGAGGGGGGAGAGATGGATCGAGGGATTTAAGGGAGGGAGGTGAGAGATGGAGCGAGGGTTTGGAGGGATGTGAGAGATGGAGCGAGGGATTGGAGGGATGGAGGTGAGAGATGGAGCGATGGATTGGAGGGAGGGAGGTGAGAGATGGAGCGATGGATTGGATGGAGGGAGGTGAGAGACGGAGCGAGGGATTGGATGGATGGAGGTGCAAGATGGAGTGAGGGTTTGGAGGGAGGGAGGTGAGAGATGGAGCGAGGGATTGGAGGGAGGGAGGTGAGAGATACAGCGAGGGTTTGGAGGGTGGGAGGTGAGAAATGGAGCGAGGGATTGGCAGGAGGGAGGTGAGAGTTGGAGCGAGGGATTGGAGGGAGGTGAGAGATGGAGCGAGGGATTGGAGAGAGAGAGGTGAGAGATGGAGCGAGGGATTGGATGGAGGGAGGTGAGAGATGGAGCGAGGGATTGGAGGGAGGGAGGTGAGAGATGGAGCGAGGATTGGAGGGAGGGAGGTGAGAGATACAGCGAGGGTTTGGAGGGTGGGAGGTGAGAGATGGAGCGAGGGATTGGAGGGAGGGAGGTGAGAGATGGAGCGAGGATTGGAGGGAGGGAGGTGAGAGATACAGCGAGGGTTTGGAGGGAGGGAGGTGAGAGTTGGAGCGAGGGATTGGAGGGAGGTGAGAGATGGAGCGAGGGATTGGAGGGAGGGAGGTGAGAGATGGAGCGGGGGTTTGGAGGGAGAGAGGTGAGAGATGGATCGAGTGATTGGAGGGAGGTGAGAGATGGAGCGAGGGATTGGAGGGAGGGAGGTGAGAGATGGAGCGAGGGATTGGAGGGAGGTGAGAGATGGAGCGAGGGATTGGAGGGAGGGAGGTGAGAGATGGAGCGAGGGATTGGAGGGAGGGAGGTGAGAGATGGAGCGAGGGATTGGAGGGTGGGAGGTGAGAGATGGAGCGAGGGATTGGCAGGAGGGAGGTGAGAGTTGGAGCGAGGGATTGGAGGGAGGTGAGGGATGGGGCGAGGGATTGGAGAGAGAGAGGTGAGAGATGGAGCGATGGATTGGAGGGAGGGAGGTGAGAGACGGAGCGAGGGATTGGCGGGAGGGAGGTGAGAGATGGAGCGAGGGATTGGAGGAAGAGAAGTGAGAGATGGAGCGAGGGATTGGAGGGGGGGAGGTGAGAGACGGAGCGAGGGATTGGAGGGAGGGAGGTGAGAGATGGAGCGAGGGATTGGAGGAAGAGAAGTGAGAGATGGAGCGAGGGATTGGAGGGGGGGAGGTGAGAGACGGAGCGAGGGATTGGAGGGAGGGAGGTGAGAGATGGAGCGAGGGATTGGCGGGAGTGAGGTGAGAGATGGAGCGAGGGATTGGAGGAAGAGAAGTGAGAGATGGAGCGAGGGATTGGAGGGAGGGAGGTGAGAGACGGAGCGAGGGATAGGAGGGAGGGAGGTGAGAGATGGAGCGGGGGTTTGGAGGGAGGGAGGTGAGAGACGCAGCGAGGGCTTGGAGGGAGGGAGGTGAGAGATGGAGCGAGGGATTGGACGGAGAGAGGTGAAAGATGGAGCGAGGGATTGGAGGAAGAGAAGTGAGAGATGGAGCGAGGGATTGGAGGGAGGGAGGTGAGAGATGGAGCGAGGGATTGGATGGATGGAGGTGCAAGATGGAGTGAGGGTTTGGAGGGAGGGAGGTGAGAGATGGAGCGAGGGATTGGAGGGAGGGAGGTGAGAGATACAGCGAGGGTTTGGAGGGTGGGAGGTGAGAGATGGAGCGAGGGATTGGCAGGAGGGAGGTGAGAGTTGGAGCGAGGGATTGGAGGGAGGTGAGAGATGGAGCGAGGGATTGGAGAGGGAGAGGTGAGAGATGGAGCGAGGGATTGGATGGAGGGAGGTGAGAGATGGAGCGAGGGATTGGAGGGAGGGAGGTGAGAGATGGAGCGAGGATTGGAGGGAGGGAGGTGAGAGATACAGCGAGGGTTTGGAGGGTGGGAGGTGAGAGATGGAGCGAGGGATTGGAGGGAGGGAGGTGAGAGATGGAGCGAGGATTGGAGGGAGGGAGGTGAGAGATACAGCGAGGGTTTGGAGGGAGGGAGGTGAGAGTTGGAGCGAGGGATTGGAGGGAGGTGAGAGATGGAGCGAGGGATTGGAGGGAGGGAGGTGAGAGATGGAGCGGGGGTTTGGAGGGAGGGAGGTGAGAGATGGATCGAGTGATTGGAGGGAGGTGAGAGATGGAGCGAGGGATTGGAGGGAGGGAGGTGAGAGATGGAGCGAGGGATTGGAGGGAGGTGAGAGATGGAGCGAGGGATTGGAGGGAGGGAGGTGAGAGATGGAGCGAGGGATTGGAGGGAGGGAGGTGAGAGATGGAGCGAGGGATTGGAGGAAGAGAAGTGAGAGATGGAGCGAGGGATTGGAGGGGGGGAGGTGAGAGACGGAGCGAGGGATTGGAGGGAGGGAGGTGAGAGATGGAGCGAGGGATTGGCGGGAGTGAGGTGAGAGATGGTGCGAGGGATTGGAGGAAGAGAAGTGAGAGATGGAGCGAGGGATTGGAGGGAGGGAGGTGAGAGACGGAGCGAGGGATAGGAGGGAGGGAGGTGAGAGATGGAGCGGGGGTTTGGAGGGAGGGAGGTGAGAGACGCAGCGAGGGCTTGGAGGGAGGGAGGTGAGAGATGGAGCGAGGGATTGGACGGAGAGAGGTGAAAGATGGAGCGAGGGATTGGAGGAAGAGAAGTGAGAGATGGAGCGAGGGATTGGAGGGAGGGAGGTGAGAGATGGAGCGAGGGATTGGATGGATGGAGGTGCAAGATGGAGTGAGGGTTTGGAGGGAGGGAGGTGAGAGATGGAGCGAGGGATTGGAGGGAGGGAGGTGAGAGATACAGCGAGGGTTTGGAGGGTGGGAGGTGAGAGATGGAGCGAGGGATTGGCAGGAGGGAGGTGAGAGTTGGAGCGAGGGATTGGAGGGAGGTGAGAGATGGAGCGAGGGATTGGAGAGAGAGAGGTGAGAGATGGAGCGAGGGATTGGATGGAGGGAGGTGAGAGATGGAGCGAGGGATTGGAGGGAGGGAGGTGAGAGATGGAGCGAGGATTGGAGGGAGGGAGGTGAGAGATACAGCGAGGGTTTGGAGGGTGGGAGGTGAGAGATGGAGCGAGGGATTGGAGGGAGGGAGGTGAGAGATGGAGCGAGGATTGGAGGGAGGGAGGTGAGAGATACAGCGAGGGTTTGGAGGGAGGGAGGTGAGAGTTGGAGCGAGGGATTGGAGGGAGGTGAGAGATGGAGCGAGGGATTGGAGGGAGGGAGGTGAGAGATGGAGCGGGGGTTTGGAGGGAGGGAGGTGAGAGATGGATCGAGTGATTGGAGGGAGGTGAGAGATGGAGCGAGGGATTGGAGGGAGGGAGGTGAGAGATGGAGCGAGGGATTGGAGGGAGGTGAGAGATGGAGCGAGGGATTGGAGGGAGGGAGGTGAGAGATGGAGCGAGGGATTGGAGGGAGGGAGGTGTGAGATGGAGCGAGGGATTGGAGGGTGGGAGGTGAGAGATGGAGCGAGGGATTGGCAGGAGGGAGGTGAGAGTTGGAGCGAGGGATTGGAGGGAGGTGAGGGATGGGGCGAGGGATTGGAGAGAGAGAGGTGAGAGATGGAGCGATGGATTGGAGGGAGGGAGGTGAGAGACGGAGCGAGGGATTGGCGGGAGGGAGGTGAGAGATGGAGCGAGGGATTGGAGGAAGAGAAGTGAGAGATGGAGCGAGGGATTGGAGGGAGGGAGGTGAGAGACGGAGCGAGGGATTGGAGGGAGGGAGGTGAGAGATGGAGCGAGGGATTGGAGGAAGAGAAGTGAGAGATGGAGCGAGGGATTGGAGGGGGGGAGGTGAGAGACGGAGCGAGGGATTGGAGGGAGGGAGGTGAGAGATGGAGCGAGGGATTGGCGGGAGGGAGGTGAGAGATGGAGCGAGGGATTGGAGGAAGAGAAGTGAGAGATGGAGCGAGGGATTGGAGGGAGGGAGGTGAGAGACGGAGCGAGGGGTTGGAGGGAGGGAGGTGAGAGATGGAGCGGGGGTTTGGAGGGAGGGAGGTGAGAGACGCAGCGAGGGCTTGGAGGGAGGGAGGTGAGAGATGGAGCGAGGGATTGGACGGAGAGAGGTGAAAGATGGAGCGAGGGATTGGAGGAAGAGAAGTGAGAGATGGAGCGAGGGATTGGAGGGAGGGAGGTGAGAGATGGAGCGAGGGATTGGAGGAAGAGAAGTGAGAGATGGAGCGAGGGATTGGAGGGAGGGAGGTGAGAGATGGAGCGAGGGATTGGACGGTGGGAGGTGAGAGATGGAGGGCGGGATTGGAGGACGGGAGGTGAGAGATGGAGCGAGGGATTGGAGGGAGGGAGGTGAGAGATGGAGCGAGGGATTGGAGGAAGAGAAGTGAGAGATGGAGCGAGGGATTGGAGGGAGGGAGGTGAGAGATAGAGCGAGGGATTGGAGGGAGGGAGGTGAGAGATGGAGCGAGGGATTGGAGGGAGGGAGGTGAGAGATGGAGCGAGGATTGGAGGGAGGGAGGTGAGAGATAGAGCGAGGGATTGGAGGGAGGGAGGTGAGAGATGGAGCGAGGGATTGGAGGGAGGGAGGTGAGAGATGGAGCGAGGATTGGAGGAAGAGAGGTGAGAGATGGAGTGAGGGATTGGACGGAGGGGGGTGAGAGATAGAGCGAGGGATTGGCGGGAGGGAGGTGAGAGATGGAGCGAGGGATTGGAGGGAGGGAGGTGAGAGATGGAGCGAGGATTGGAGGGAGGGAGGTGAGAGATAGAGCGAGGGATTGGCGGGAGGGAGGTGAGAGATGGAGCGAGGGATTGGAGGGAGGGAGGTGAGAGATGGAGCGAGTGATTGGAGGGAGGGAGGTGAGAGATGGAGCGAGGGATTGGAGGGAGAGAGGTGAGAGATGGAGCGAGGGATTGGAGGGAGGGAGGTGAGGGATGGAGTGAGGGATTGGAGGGAGGGAGGTGAGAGATGGAGCGAGGGATTGGAGGGAGGGAGCTGAGAGATGTAGCGGGGGTTTGGAGGGAGGGAGGTGAGAGACGGAGCGAGGGTTTGGAGGGAGGGAGGTGAGAGACGGAGCGAGGGATTGGAGGGTGGGAGGTGAGAGATGGAGCGTGGGATTGGACGGAGGGAGGTGAGAGATGCAGTGAGGGCTTGGAGGGAGGGAGGTGAGAGATGGAGCGAGGGATTGGAGGAAGAGAAGTGAGAGATGGAGCGAGGGATTGGAGGGAGGGAGGTGAGAGATGGAGCGAGGATTGGAGGGAGGGAGGTGAGAGATAGAGTGAGGGATTGGCGGGAGGGAGGTGAGAGATGGAGCGAGGGATTGGAGCGAGGGAGGTGAGAGATGGAGCGAGGATTGGAGGGAGGGAGGTGAGAGATAGAGCGAGGGATTGGCGGGAGGGAGGTGAGAGATGGAGCGAGGGATTGGAGGGAGGGAGGTGAGAGATGGAGCGAGGTATTGGAGGAAGAGAGGTGAGAGATGGAGTGAGGATTGGAGGGAGGGAGATGAGAGATGGAGCGAGGGATTGGAGGGAGAGAGGTGAGAGACGGACCGAGGGATTGAAGGTAGGGAGGTGAGAGGCAGAGCGAGGGATTGGAGGGAGGGAGGTGAGAGACGGAACGAGGGATTGGAGGGAGGGAGGTGCGAAATGGAGCGAGGGATTCGACGGAGGGAGGTGAGAGATGGAGCGAGGGATTGGAGGGAGGGAGGTGAGAGATGGAGCGAGGGATTGGAGGGAGGTGGGAGATGGAGCGAGGGATTGGAGGGAGGGAGGTGAGAGATGGAGCGAGGGATTGGAGGGAGGGAGGTGAGAGATGGAGCGAGGGATTGGAGGGAGGGAGGTGAGAGATGGAGCGAGGGATTGGAGGGAGGGAGGTGAGAGATGGAGCGAGGGATTGGCGGGAGTGAGGTGAGAGATGGAGCGAGGGATTGGAGGAAGAGAAGTGAGAGATGGAGCGAGGGATTGGAGGGAGGGAGGTGAGAGACGGAGCGAGGGATAGGAGGGAGGGAGGTGAGAGATGGAGCGGGGGTTTGGAGGGAGGGAGGTGAGAGACGCAGCGAGGGCTTGGAGGGAGGGAGGTGAGAGATGGAGCGAGGGATTGGACGGAGAGAGGTGAAAGATGGAGCGAGGGATTGGAGGAAGAGAAGTGAGAGATGGAGCGAGGGATTGGAGGGAGGGAGGTGAGAGATGGAGCGAGGGATTGGATGGATGGAGGTGCAAGATGGAGTGAGGGTTTGGAGGGAGGGAGGTGAGAGATGGAGCGAGGGATTGGAGGGAGGGAGGTGAGAGATACAGCGAGGGTTTGGAGGGTGGGAGGTGAGAGATGGAGCGAGGGATTGGCAGGAGGGAGGTGAGAGTTGGAGCGAGGGATTGGAGGGAGGTGAGAGATGGAGCGAGGGATTGGAGAGAGAGAGGTGAGAGATGGAGCGAGGGATTGGATGGAGGGAGGTGAGAGATGGAGCGAGGGATTGGAGGGAGGGAGGTGAGAGATGGAGCGAGGATTGGAGGGAGGGAGGTGAGAGATACAGCGAGGGTTTGGAGGGTGGGAGGTGAGAGATGGAGCGAGGGATTGGAGGGAGGGAGGTGAGAGATGGAGCGAGGATTGGAGGGAGGGAGGTGAGAGATACAGCGAGGGTTTGGAGGGAGGGAGGTGAGAGTTGGAGCGAGGGATTGGAGGGAGGTGAGAGATGGAGCGAGGGATTGGAGGGAGGGAGGTGAGAGATGGAGCGGGGGTTTGGAGGGAGGGAGGTGAGAGATGGATCGAGTGATTGGAGGGAGGTGAGAGATGGAGCGAGGGATTGGAGGGAGGGAGGTGAGAGATGGAGCGAGGGATTGGAGGGAGGTGAGAGATGGAGCGAGGGATTGGAGGGAGGGAGGTGAGAGATGGAGCGAGGGATTGGAGGGAGGGAGGTGAGAGATGGAGCGAGGGATTGGAGGGTGGGAGGTGAGAGATGGAGCGAGGGATTGGCAGGAGGGAGGTGAGAGTTGGAGCGAGGGATTGGAGGGAGGTGAGGGATGGGGCGAGGGATTGGAGAGAGAGAGGTGAGAGATGGAGCGATGGATTGGAGGGAGGGAGGTGAGAGACGGAGCGAGGGATTGGCGGGAGGGAGGTGAGAGATGGAGCGAGGGATTGGAGGAAGAGAAGTGAGAGATGGAGCGAGGGATTGGAGGGAGGGAGGTGAGAGACGGAGCGAGGGATTGGAGGGAGGGAGGTGAGAGATGGAGCGAGGGATTGGAGGAAGAGAAGTGAGAGATGGAGCGAGGGATTGGAGGGGGGGAGGTGAGAGACGGAGCGAGGGATTGGAGGGAGGGAGGTGAGAGATGGAGCGAGGGATTGGCGGGAGGGAGGTGAGAGATGGAGCGAGGGATTGGAGGAAGAGAAGTGAGAGATGGAGCGAGGGATTGGAGGGAGGGAGGTGAGAGACGGAGCGAGGGGTTGGAGGGAGGGAGGTGAGAGATGGAGCGGGGGTTTGGAGGGAGGGAGGTGAGAGACGCAGCGAGGGCTTGGAGGGAGGGAGGTGAGAGATGGAGCGAGGGATTGGACGGAGAGAGGTGAAAGATGGAGCGAGGGATTGGAGGAAGAGAAGTGAGAGATGGAGCGAGGGATTGGAGGGAGGGAGGTGAGAGATGGAGCGAGGGATTGGAGGAAGAGAAGTGAGAGATGGAGCAAGGGATTGGAGGGAGGGAGGTGAGAGATGGAGCGAGGGATTGGACGGTGAGAGGTGAGAGATGGAGGGCGGGATTGGAGGACGGGAGGTGAGAGATGGAGCGAGGGATTGGAGGGAGGGAGGTGAGAGATGGAGCGAGGGATTGGAGGAAGAGAAGTGAGAGATGGAGCGAGGGATTGGAGGGAGGGAGGTGAGAGATAGAGCGAGGGATTGGAGGGAGGAAGGTGAGAGATGGAGCGAGGGATTGGAGGGAGGGAGGTGAGAGATGGAGCGAGGATTGGAGGGAGGGAGGTGAGAGATAGAGCGAGGGATTGGAGGGAGGGAGGTGAGAGATGGAGCGAGGGATTGGAGGGAGGGAGGTGAGAGATGGAGCGAGGATTGGAGGAAGAGAGGTGAGAGATGGAGTGAGGGATTGGACGGAGGGGGGTGAGAGATAGAGCGAGGGATTGGCGGGAGGGAGGTGAGAGATCGAGCGAGGGATTGGAGGGAGGGAGGTGAGAGATGGAGCGAGGATTGGAGGGAGGGAGGTGAGAGATAGAGCGAGGGATTGGCGGGAGGGAGGTGAGAGATGGAGCGAGGGATTGGAGGGAGGGAGGTGAGAGATGGAGCGAGTGATTGGAGGGAGGGAGGTGAGAGATGGAGCGAGGGATTGGAGGGAGAGAGGTGAGAGATGGAGCGAGGGATTGGAGGGAGGGAGGTGAGGGATGGAGTGAGGGATTGGAGGGAGGGAGGTGAGAGATGGAGCGAGGGATTGGAGGGAGGGAGCTGAGAGATGTAGCGGGGGTTTGGAGGGAGGGAGGTGAGAGATGGAGCGAGGGTTTGGAGGGAGGGAGGTGAGAGACGGAGCGAGGGATTGGAGGGTGGGAGGTGAGAGATGGAGCGTGGGATTGGACGGAGGGAGGTGAGAGATGCAGCGAGGGCTTGGAGGGAGGGAGGTGAGAGATGGAGCGAGGGATTGGAGGAAGAGAAGTGAGAGATGGAGCGAGGGATTGGAGGGAGGGAGGTGAGAGATGGAGCGAGGATTGGAGGGAGGGAGGTGAGAGATAGAGTGAGGGATTGGCGGGAGGGAGGTGAGAGATGGAGCGAGGATTGGAGGGAGGGAGGTGAGAGATAGAGCGAGGGATTGGCGGGAGGGAGGTGAGAGATGGAGCGAGGGATTGGAGGGAGGGAGGTGAGAGATGGAGCGAGGTATTGGAGGAAGAGAGGTGAGAGATGGAGTGAGGATTGGAGGGAGGGAGATGAGAGATGGAGCGAGGGATTGGAGGGAGAGAGGTGAGAGACGGACCGAGGGATTGAAGGTAGGGAGGTGAGAGGCAGAGCGAGGGATTGGAGGGAGGGAGGTGAGAGACGGAACGAGGGATTGGAGGGAGGGAGGTGCGAAATGGAGCGAGGGATTCGACGGAGGGAGGTGAGAGATGGGGCGAGGGATTGGAGGGAGGGAGATGAGAGATGGAGCGAGGGATTGGAGGGAGAGAGGTGCGAGATGGAGCAAGTGTTTGGAAAGAGGGAGGAGAGAGATGGAGCGAGGAATTGGAGGGAGAGAGGTGCGAGATGGAGCAAGTGTTTGGAGAGAGGGAGGTGAGAGATGGAGCGAGGGATTGGAGAGAGAGGGGGGAGAGATGGATCGAGGGATTTAAGGGAGGGAGGTGAGAGATGGAGCGAGGGTTTGGAGGGAGGTGAGAGATGGAGCAAGGGATTGGAGGGATGGAGGTGAGAGATGGAGCGATGGATTGGAGGGAGGGAGGTGAGAGATGGAGCGATGGATTGGATGGAGGGAGGTGAGAGACGGAGCGAGGGATTGGATGGATGGAGGTGCAAGATGGAGTGAGGGTTTGGAGGGAGGGAGGTGAGAGATGGAGCGAGGGATTGGAGGGAGGGAGGTGAGAGATACAGCGAGGGTTTGGAGGGTGGGAGGTGAGAGATGGAGCGAGGGATTGGCAGGAGGGAGGTGAGAGTTGGAGCGAGGGATTGGAGGGAGGTGAGAGATGGAGCGAGGGATTGGAGAGAGAGAGGTGAGAGATGGAGCGAGGGATAGGATGGAGGGAGGTGAGAGATGGAGCGAGGGATTGGAGGGAGGGAGGTGAGAGATGTGGCGAGGATTGGAGGGAGGGAGGTGAGAGATACAGCGAGGGTTTGGAGGGTGGGAGGTGAGAGATGGAGCGAGGGATTGGAGGGGGGGAGGTGAGAGATGGAGCGAGGATTGGAGGGAGGGAGGTGAGAGATACAGCGAGGGTTTGGAGGGAGGGAGGTGAGAGTTGGAGCGAGTGATTGGAGGGAGGTGAGAGATGGAGCGAGGGATTGGAGGGAGGGAGGTGAGAGATGGAGCGGGGGTTTGGAGGGAGGGAGGTGAGAGATGGATCGAGTGATTGGAGGGAGGTGAGAGATGGAGCGAGGGATTGGAGGGAGGGAGGTGAGAGATGGAGCGAGGGATTGGAGGGAGGTGAGAGATGGAGCGAGGGATTGGAGGGAGGGAGGTGAGAGATGGAGCGAGGGATTGGAGGGAGGGAGGTGAGAGATGGAGCGAGGGATTGGAGGGTGGGAGGTGAGAGATGGAGCGAGGGATTGGCAGGAGGGAGGTGAGAGTTGGAGCGAGGGATTGGAGGGAGGTGAGGGATGGGGCGAGGGATTGGAGAGAGAGAGGTGAGAGATGGAGCGATGGATTGGAGGGAGGGAGGTGAGAGACGGAGCGAGGGATTGGCGGGAGGGAGGTGAGAGATGGAGCGAGGGATTGGAGGAAGAGAAGTGAGAGATGGAGCGAGGGATTGGAGGGAGGGAGGTGAGAGACGGAGCGAGGGATTGGAGGGAGGGAGGTGAGAGATGGAGCGAGGGATTGGAGGAAGAGAAGTGAGAGATGGAGCGAGGGATTGGAGGGGGGGAGGTGAGAGACGGAGCGAGGGATTGGAGGGAGAGAGGTGAGAGATGGAGCGAGGGATTGGCGGGAGGGAGGTGAGAGATGGAGCGAGGGATTGGAGGAAGAGAAGTGAGAGATGGAGCGAGGGATTGGAGGGAGGGAGGTGAGAGACGGAGCGAGGGATTGGAGGGAGGGAGTTGAGAGATGGAGCGGGGGTTTGGAGGGAGGGAGGTGAGAGACGCAGCGAGGGCTTGGAGGGAGGGAGGTGAGAGATGGAGCGAGGGATTGGACGGAGAGAGGTGAAAGATGGAGCGAGGGATTGGAGGAAGAGAAGTGAGAGATGGAGCGAGGGATTGGAGGGAGGGAGGTGAGAGATGGAGCGAGGGATTGGAGGAAGAGAAGTGAGAGATGGAGCGAGGGATTGGAGGGAGGGAGGTGAGAGATGGAGCGAGGGATTGGAGGGAGGGAGGTGAGAGATGGAGCGAGGGATTGGACGGAGAGAGGTGAGAGATGGAGGGCGGGATTGGAGGAAGGGAGGTGAGAGATGGAGCGAGGGATTGGAGGGAGGGAGGTGAGAGATGGAGCGAGGGATTGGAGGAAGAGAAGTGAGAGATGGAGCGAGGGATTGGAGGGAGGGAGGTGAGAGATGGAGCGAGGGATTGGAGGGAGGGAGGTGAGAGATGGAGCGAGGGATTGGAGGGAGAGAGGGGAGAGATGGAGTGAGGGATTGGAGGGAGGGAGATTAGAGATGGAGCGAGGCATTGGAGGGAGCGAGGTGAGAGATGGAGCGGGGGATTGGACGGAGAGAGGTGAGAGAAGGAGCGAGGGATTGGAGGGAGGGAGGTGAGAGATGGAGTGAGGGATTGGACGGAGAGAGGTGAGAGAAGGAGTGAGGGATTGGCGGGAGGGAGGTGAGAGATGGAGCGAGGATTGGAGGGAAGGAGGTGAGAGATGGAGCGAGGGATTGGAGGGAGGGAGGTGAGAGATAGAGCGAGGGATTGGCGGGAGGGAGGTGAGAGATGGAGCGAGGGATTGGAGGGAGGGAGGTGAGAGATGGAGCGAGGGATTGGAGGGAGGGAGGTGAGAGATGGAGCGAGGATTGGAGGGAGGGAGGTGAGAGATAGAGCGAGGGATTGGAGGGAGGGAGGTGAGAGATGGAGCGAGGGATTGGAGGGAGGGAGGTGAGAGATGGAGCGAGGATTGGAGGGAGGGAGGTGAGAGATAGAGCGAGGGATTGGAGGGAGGGAGGTGAGAGATGGAGCGAGGGATTGGAGGGAGGGAGGTGAGAGATGGAGCGAGGATTGGAGGGAGGGAGGTGAGAGATAGAGCGAGGGATTGGCGGGAGGGAGGTGAGAGATGGAGCAAGGGATTGGAGGGAGGGAGGTGAGAGATGGAGCGAGGGATTGGAGGTAGGGAGGTGAGAGATGGAGCGAGGATTGGAGGGAGGGAGGTGAGAGATGGAGCGAGGGATTGGAGGGAGGGAGGTGAGAGATGGAGCGAGGATTGGAGGGAGGGAGGTGAGAGATGGAGCGAGGGATTGGAGGGAGGGAGGTGAGAGATAGAGCGAGGGATTGGCAGGAGGGAGGTGAGAGATGGAGCGAGTGATTGGAGGGAGAGAGGTGAGAGATGGAGCGAGGGATTGGAGGGAGGGAGGTGAGAGACGGAGCGAGGGATTGTTGGGAGGGAGGTGAGAGATGGAGCGAGGGATTGGAAGGGGGGAGCTGAGATATGGAGCGAGTGATTGGAGGGAGGCAGGTGAGAGATGGAGCGAGGGATTGGAGGGAGGGAGGCGAGAGACAGAGCGAGGGATTGGAGGGAGGGAGGTGAGAGGTGGAGCGAGGGATTGGAGGGAGGGAGCTGAGAGATGGAGCGAGGGATTGGAGGGAGTGAGGTGAGAGATGGAGCGAGGGATTGGAGGGAGGGACGTGAGAGATGGAGCGAGGGATTGGAGGGAGGGAGGTGAGAGATGGAGCGAGGATTGGAGGGAGGGAGGTGAGAGATGGAGCGAGGGATTGGAGGGAGGGAGGTGAGAGATGGAGCGAGGATTGGAGGGAGGGAGTTGAGAGATGGAGCGAGGGATTGGAGGGAGGGAGGTGAGAGATGGAGCGAGGATTGGAGGGAGGGAGGTGAGAGATGGAGCGAGGGATTGGAGGGAGGGAGGTGAGAGATAGAGCGAGGGATTGGCGGGAGGGAGGTGAGAGATGGAGCGAGGGATTGGAGGGAGGGAGGTGAGAGATGGAGCGAGGGATTGGAGGGAGGGAGGTGAGAGATGGAGCGAGGATTGGAGGGAGGGAGGTGAGAGATAGAGCGAGGGATTGGAGGGAGGGAGGTGAGAGATGGAGCGAGGGATTGGAGGGAGGGAGGTGAGAGATGGAGCGAGAATTGGAGGGAGGGAGGTGAGAGATAGAGCGAGGGATTGGAGGGAGGGAGGTGAGAGATGGAGCGAGGGATTGGAGGGAGGGAGGTGAGAGATGGAGCGAGGATTGGAGGGAGGGAGGAGAGAGATAGAGCGAGGGATTGGCGGGAGGGAGGTGAGAGATGGAGCAAGGGATTGGAGGGAGGGAGGTGAGAGATGGAGCGAGGGATTGGAGGGAGGGAGGTGAGAGATGGAGCGAGGATTGGAGGGAGGGAGGTGAGAGATGGAGCGAGGGATTGGAGAGAGGGAGGTGAGAGATGGAGCGAGGATTGGAGGGAGTGAGGTGAGAGATGGAGCGAGGGATTGGAGGGAGGCAGGTGATAGATGGAGCGAGGGATTGGAGGGAGGGAGGCGAGAGACAGAGCGAGGGATTGGAGGGAGGGAGGTGAGAGGTGGAGCGAGGGATTGGAGGGAGGGAGCTGAGAGATGGAGCGAGGGATTGGAGGGAGGGAGGTGAGAGATGGAGCGAGGGATTGGAGGGAGGGAGGTGAGAGACGGAGCGAGGGATTGGAGGGAGGGAGATGAGAGATGGAGCGAGGGATTGGAGGGAGAGAGGTGAGAGACGGACCGAGGGATTGAAGGTAGGGAGGTGAGAGGCAGAGCGAGGGATTGGAGGGAGGGAGGTGAGAGACGGAACGAGGGATTGGAGGGAGGGAGGGGCGAAATGGAGCGAGGGATTCGACGGAGGGAGGTGAGAGATGGGGCGAGGGATTGGAGGGAGGGAGATGAGAGATGGAGCGAGGGATTGGAGGGAGAGAGGTGCGAGATGGAGCAAGTGTTTGGAAAGAGGGAGGAGAGAGATGGAGCGAGGAATTGGAGGGAGAGAGGTGCGAGATGGAGCAAGTGTTTGGAGAGAGGGAGGTGAGAGATGGAGCGAGGGATTGGAGAGAGAGGGGGGAGAGATGGATCGAGGGATTTAAGGGAGGGAGGTGAGAGATGGAGCGAGGATTGGAGGGAGGGAGGTGAGAGATGGAGCGAGGGATTGGAGGGAGGGAGGTGAGAGATGGAGCGAGGATTGGAGGGAGGGAGGTGAGAGATGGAGCGAGGGATTGGAGGGATGGAGGTGAGAGATGGAGCGATGGATTGGAGGGAGGGAGGTGAGAGATGGAGCGATGGATTGGATGGAGGGAGGTGAGAGACGGAGCGAGGGATTGGATGGATGGAGGTGCAAGATGGAGTGAGGGTTTGGAGGGAGGGAGGTGAGAGATGGAGCGAGGGATTGGAGGGAGGGAGGTGAGAGATACAGCGAGGGTTTGGAGGGTGGGAGGTGAGAGATGGAGCGAGGGATTTGCAGGAGGGAGGTGAGAGTTGGAGCGAGGGATTGGAGGGAGGTGAGAGATGGAGCGAGGGATTGGAGGGAGGGAGGTGAGAGATGGAGCGAGGGATTGGAGGGAGGGAGGTTAGAGATGGAGCGAGGATTGGAGGGAGGGAGGTGAGAGATACAGCGAGGGTTTGGAGGGTGGGAGGTGAGAGATGGAGCGAGGGATTGGAGGGGGGGAGGTGAGAGATGGAGCGAGGATTGGAGGGAGGGAGGTGAGAGATACAGCGAGGGTTTGGAGGGAGGGAGGTGAGAGTTGGAGCGAGTGATTGGAGGGAGGTGAGAGATGGAGCGAGGGATTGGAGGGAGGGAGGTGAGAGATGGAGCGGGGGTTTGGAGGGAGGGAGGTGAGAGATGGATCGAGTGATTGGAGGGAGGTGAGAGATGGAGCGAGGGATTGGAGGGAGGGAGGTGAGAGATGGAGCGAGGGATTGGAGGGAGGTGAGAGATGGAGCGAGGGATTGGAGGGAGGGAGGTGAGAGATGGAGCGAGGGATTGGAGGGAGGGAGGTGAGAGATGGAGCGAGGGATTGGAGGGTGGGAGGTGAGAGATGGAGCGAGGGATTGGCAGGAGGGAGGTGAGAGTTGGAGCGAGGGATTGGAGGGAGGTGAGGGATGGGGCGAGGGATTGGAGAGAGAGAGGTGAGAGATGGAGCGATGGATTGGAGGGAGGGAGGTGAGAGACGGAGCGAGGGATTGGCGGGAGGGAGGTGAGAGATGGAGCGAGGGATTGGAGGAAGAGAAGTGAGAGATGGAGCGAGGGATTGGAGGGAGGGAGGTGAGAGACGGAGCGAGGGATTGGAGGGAGGGAGGTGAGAGATGGAGCGAGGGATTGGAGGAAGAGAAGTGAGAGATGGAGCGAGGGATTGGAGGGGGGGAGGTGAGAGACGGAGCGAGGGATTGGAGGGAGGGAGGTGAGAGATGGAGCGAGGGATTGGCGGGAGGGAGGTGAGAGATGGAGCGAGGGATTGGAGGAAGAGAAGTGAGAGATGGAGCGAGGGATTGGAGGGAGGGAGGTGAGAGACGGAGCGAGGGATTGGAGGGAGGGAGGTGAGAGATGGAGCGGGGGTTTGGAGGGAGGGAGGTGAGAGACGCAGCGAGGGCTTGGAGGGAGGGAGGTGAGAGATGGAGGGAGGGATTGGACGGAGAGAGGTGAAAGATGGAGCGAGGGATTGGAGGAAGAGAAGTGAGAGATGGAGCGAGGGATTGGAGGGAGGGAGGTGAGAGATGGAGTGAGGGATTGGAGGAAGAGAAGTGAGAGATGGAGCGAGGGATTGGAGGGAGGGAGGTGAGAGATGGAGCGAGGGATTGGAGGGAGGGAGGTGAGAGATGGAGCGAGGGATTGGACGGAGAGAGGTGAGAGATGGAGGGCGGGATTGGAGGAAGGGAGGTGAGAGATGGAGCGAGGGATTGGAGGGAGGGAGGTGAGAGATGGAGCGAGGGATTGGAGGAAGAGAAGTGAGAGATGGAGCGAGGGATTGGAGGGAGGGAGGTGAGAGATGGAGCGAGGGATTGGAGGGAGGGAGGTGAGAGATGGAGCGAGGGATTGGAGGGAGAGAGGGGAGAGATGGAGTGAGGGATTGGAGGGAGGGAAATTAGAGATGGAGCGAGGCATTGGAGGGAGCGAGGTGAGAGATGGAGCGGGGGATTGGACGGAGAGAGGTGAGAGAAGGAGTGAGGGATTGGCGGGAGGGAGGTGAGAGATGGAGCGAGGATTGGAGGGAGGGAGGTGAGAGATGGAGCGAGGGATTGGAGGGAGGGAGGTGAGAGATAGAGCGAGGGATTGGCGGGAGGGAGGTGAGAGATGGAGCGAGGGATTGGAGGGAGGGAGGTGAGAGATGGAGCGAGGGATTGGAGGGAGGGAGGTGAGAGATGGAGCGAGGATTGGAGGGAGGGAGGTGAGAGATGGAGCGAGGGATTGGAGGGAGGGAGGTGAGAGATGGAGCGAGGGATTGGAGGGAGGGAGGTGAGAGATGGAGCGAGGATTGGAGGGAGGGAGGTGAGAGATAGAGCGAGGGATTGGAGGGAGGGAGGTGAGAGATGGAGCGAGGGATTGGAGGGAGGGAGGTGAGAGATGGAGCGAGGATTGGAGGGAGGGAGGTGAGAGATAGAGCGAGGGATTGGCGGGAGGGAGGTGAGAGATGGAGCAAGGGATTGGAGGGAGGGAGGTGAGAGATGGAGCGAGGGATTGGAGGGAGGGAGGTGAGAGATGGAGCGAGGATTGGAGGGAGGGAGGTGAGAGATGGAGCGAGGGATTGGAGGGAGGGAGGTGAGAGATGGAGCGAGGATTGGAGGGAGGGAGGTGAGAGATGGAGCGAGGTATTGGAGGGAGGGAGGTGAGACATAGAGCGATGGATTGGCAGGAGGGAGGTGAGAGATGGAGCGAGTGATTGGAGGGAGAGAGGTGAGAGATGGAGCGAGGGATTGGAGGGAGGGAGGTGAGAGACGGAGCGAGGGATTGGAGGGAGGGAGGTGAGAGATGGAGCGAGGGATTGGAGGGAGGGAGGTGAGAGATAGAGCGAGGGATTGGAGGGAGGGAGGTGAGAGATGGAGCGAGTGATTGGAGGGAGAGAGGTGAGAGATGGAGCGAGGGATTGGAGGGAGGGAGGTGAGAGACGGAGCGAGCGATTGTAGGGAGGGAGGGGAGAGATGGAGCGAGGATTGGAGGGAGGGAGGTGAGAGATGGAGCGAGGGATTGGAGGGAGGGAGGTGAGAGATGGAGCGAGGCATTGGAGGGAGGGAGGTGAGAGATTGAGCGAGTGATTGGAGGGAGGGAGGTGAGAGATTGAGCGAGTGATTGGAGGGAGGGAGGTGAGAGATTGAGCGAGTGATTGGAGGGAGGGAGAGGAGAGATGGAGCGAGGGATTGGAGGGAGGGAGGTGAGAGATGGAGCGAGGGATTGGAGGGAGGGAGGTGAGAGATGGAGCGAGGGATTGGAGGGAGGGAGGTGAGAGATGGAGCGAGGGATTGGAGGGAGGGAGGTGAGAGATGGAGCGAGGGATTGGACGGAGGGAGGTGAGAGATGGAGCGAGGGATTGGAGGGAGGGAGGTGAGAGATTGAGCGAGTGATTGGAGGAAGAGAAGTGAGAGATGGAGCGAGGGATTGGAGGGAGGGAGGTGAGAGATGGAGCGAGGGATTGGAGGGAGGGAGGTGAGAGAAGGAGCGAGGGATTGGAGGGAGGGAGGTGAGAGATGGAGCGAGGGATTGGACGGAGCGAGGTGAGAGATGGAGCGAGGGATTGGAGGAAGAGAAGTGAGAGATGGAGCGAGGGATTGGAGGGAGGGAGGTGAGAGATGGAGCGAGGGATTGGAGGGAGGGAGGTGAGAAATGGAGCGAGGGATTGGACGGAGGGAGGTGAGAGATGGAGCGAGGGATTGGACGGAGGGAGGTGAGAGATGGAGCGAGGGATTGGACGGAGGGAGGTGAGAGATGGAGCGAGGGATTGGAGGGAGGGAGGTGGGCGATGGAGCGAGGGATTGGAGGGAGGGAGGTGAGAGATGGAGCGAGGGATTGGACGGAGGGAGGTGAGAGATAGAGCGAGGGATTGGCGGGAGGGAGGTGAGAGACGCAGCGAGGGCTTGGAGGGAGGGAGGTGAGAGATGGAGCGAGTGATTGGACGGAGGGAGGTGAGAGATGGAGCGAGGATTGGAGGGAGGGAGGTGAGAGATAGAGCGAGGGATTGGCGGGAGGGAGGTGAGAGATGGAGCGAGGGATTGGAGGGAGGGAGGTGAGAGATGGAGCGAGGATTGGAGGGAGGGAGGTGAGAGATAGAGCGAGGGATTGGCGGGAGGGAGGTGAGAGATGGAGCGAGGGATTGGAGGGAGGGAGGTGAGAGATGGAGCGAGTGATTGGAGGGAGGGAGGTGAGAGATGGAGCGAGGGATTGGAGGAAGAGAGGTGAGAGATGGAGTGAGTGATTGGAGGGAGGGAGGTGAGAGATGGAGCGAGAGATTGGAGGGAGGGAGATTAGAGATGGAGCGAGGCATTGGAGGGAGCGAGGTGAGAGATGCAGCGAGGGATTGGAGGGAGAGAGGGGAGAGATGGAGTGAGGGATTGGAGGGAGGGAGATTAGAGATGGAGCGAGGCATTGGAGGGAGGGAGGTGAGAGATGTAGCGAGGGATTGGCGGGAGGGAGGTGAGAGATTGAGCGAGGGATTGGACGGACAGAGGTGAGAGATGGAGCAAGGGATTGGAGGGAGGGAGATGAGAGATGGAGTGAGGGATTGGAGGGAGGGAGATGCGAGATGGAGTGAGTGATTGGAGGAAGAGAAGTGAGAGATGGAGCGAGGGATTGGAGGAAGAGAAGTGAGAGATGGAGCGAGGGATTGGAGGGAGGGAGGTGAGAGATGGAGCGAGGGATTGGAGGGAGGGAGGTGAGAGATGGAGCGAGGGATTGGATGGAGGGAGGTGAGAGATAGAGCGAGGGATTAGCGGGAGGGAGGTGAGAGATGGAGCGAGGGATTGGAGGGAGGGAGGTGAGAGATGGAGCGAGGATTGGAGGGAGGGAGGTGACAGATAGAGCGAGGGATTGGCGGGAGGGGGGTGAGAGATGGAGCGAGGGATTGGAGGGAGGGAGGTGAGAGATGGAGCGAGTGATTGGAGGGAGGGAGGTGACAGACGGAGCGAGGGATTGGAGGGAGGGAGGTGAGAGATGGAGCGAGGGATTGGCGGGAGGGAGGTGAGAGACAGAGCGAGGGATTGGAGGGAGGGAGGTGAGAGATGGAGCGAGGGATTGGAGGGAGGGAGCTGAGACATGGAGCGAGGGATTGGAGGGAGTGAGGTGAGAGATGGAGCGAGGGATTGGAGTGAGGGAGGTGAGAGACGGAGCGAGGGATTGGAGGGAGGGAGATGAGAGATGGAGCGAGGGATTGGAGGGAGGGAGGTGAGAGACGGAGCGAGGGATTGGAGGGAGGGAGATGAGAGATGGAGCGAGGGATTGGAGGGAGAGAGGTGAGAGATGGAGCGAGGGATTGGAGGGAGGGAGGTGAGAGACAGAGCGAGGGATTGGAGGGAGGGAGGTTCGAGATGCGGCGAGGGATTTGAGGGAGGGAGGAGAGAGATGGAGCGAGGGATTGGAGGGAGGGAGTTGAGAGATGGAGCGAAGGATTGGAGGGAGGGAGGTGAGGGATGGAGCGAGGTATTGGAGGGAGGGAGATGAGAGATGGAGTGAGGGATTGGAGGGAGGGAGGTGGAAGATGGAGCGAGGGATTGGAGGGTGGGAGGTGAGGGATGGAGCGAGGGATTGGAGGGAGGGAGATGAGAGATGGTGCGAGGAATTGGAAGGAGGGCGGTGGGAGATGGGGCGAGGGTTTGGGGTGAGGGAGGTGAGAGATGGGGCGAGGGATTGGAAAGAGAGAGGTGAGAGATGGAGCGAGGGATGGGAGGGAGGGAGGTGAGAGATGTAGCGAGGGATGGGAGGGAGGGAGGTGCGAGATGTAGCGAGGTATTGGAGGGAGGGAGGTGAGAGATGGAGCGAGGATTGGAGGGAGGGAGGTGAGAGATGGAGCGAGGGATTGGAGGGAGGGAGGTGAGGGATGGAGCGAGGGATTGGAGGGAGGGAGATGAGAGATGGTGCGAGGGACTGGAGGAGGGAGGTGAATGATGGAGCGAGGGATTAGAGGGAGGGAGGTGAGAGATGGAGCGAGGGATTGGAGGGAGGGAGGTGAGAGATGGAGCGAGGGATTGGAGGGAGGGAGGTGAGAGATGGAGCGAGTGATTGGAGGGAGGGAGGTGAGAGATGGAGCGAGGGATTGGAGGAAGAGAGGTGAGAGATGGAGTGAGTGATTGGAGGGAGGGAGGTGAGAGATGGAGCGAGAGATTGGAGGGAGGGAGATTAGAGATGGAGCGAGGCATTGGAGGGAGCGAGGTGAGAGATGCAGCGAGGGATTGGAGGGAGAGAGGGGAGAGATGGAGTGAGGGATTGGAGGGAGGGAGATTAGAGATGGAGCGAGGCATTGGAGGGAGGGAGGTGAGAGATGTAGCGAGGGATTGGCGGGAGGGAGGTGAGAGATTGAGCGAGGGATTGGACGGACAGAGGTGAGAGATGGAGCAAGGGATTGGAGGGAGGGAGATGAGAGATGGAGTGAGGGATTGGAGGGAGGGAGATGCGAGATGGAGTGAGTGATTGGAGGAAGAGAAGTGAGAGATGGAGCGAGGGATTGGAGGAAGAGAAGTGAGAGATGGAGCGAGGGATTGGAGGGAGGGAGGTGAGAGATGGAGCGAGGGATTGGAGGGAGGGAGGTGAGAGATGGAGCGAGGGATTGGATGGAGGGAGGTGAGAGATAGAGCGAGGGATTAGCGGGAGGGAGGTGAGAGATGGAGCGAGGGATTGGAGGGAGGGAGGTGAGAGATGGAGCGAGGATTGGAGGGAGGGAGGTGACAGATAGAGCGAGGGATTGGCGGGAGGGGGGTGAGAGATGGAGCGAGGGATTGGAGCGAGGGAGGTGAGAGATGGAGCGAGTGATTGGAGGGAGGGAGGTGACAGACGGAGCGAGGGATTGGAGGGAGGGAGGTGAGAGATGGAGCGAGGGATTGGCGGGAGGGAGGTGAGAGACAGAGCGAGGGATTGGAGGGAGGGAGGTGAGAGATGGAGCGAGGGATTGGAGGGAGGGAGCTGAGACATGGAGCGAGGGATTGGAGGGAGTGAGGTGAGAGATGGAGCGAGGGATTGGAGTGAGGGAGGTGAGAGACGGAGCGAGGGATTGGAGGGAGGGAGATGAGAGATGGAGCGAGGGATTGGAGGGAGGGAGGTGAGAGACGGAGCGAGGGATTGGAGGGAGGGAGATGAGAGATGGAGCGAGGGATTGGAGGGAGAGAGGTGAGAGATGGAGCGAGGGATTGGAGGGAGGGAGGTGAGAGACAGAGCGAGGGATTGGAGGGAGGGAGGTTCGAGATGCGGCGAGGGATTTGAGGGAGGGAGGAGAGAGATGGAGCGAGGGATTGGAGGGAGGGAGTTGAGAGATGGAGCGAAGGATTGGAGGGAGGGAGGTGAGGGATGGAGCGAGGTATTGGAGGGAGGGAGATGAGAGATGGAGTGAGGGATTGGAGGGAGGGAGGTGGAAGATGGAGCGAGGGATTGGAGGGTGGGAGGTGAGGGATGGAGCGAGGGATTGGAGGGAGGGAGATGAGAGATGGTGCGAGGAATTGGAAGGAGGGCGGTGGGAGATGGGGCGAGGGTTTGGGGTGAGGGAGGTGAGAGATGGGGCGAGGGATTGGAAAGAGAGAGGTGAGAGATGGAGCGAGGGATGGGAGGGAGGGAGGTGAGAGATGTAGCGAGGGATGGGAGGGAGGGAGGTGCGAGATGTAGCGAGGTATTGGAGGGAGGGAGGTGAGAGATGGAGCGAGGATTGGAGGGAGGGAGGTGAGAGATGGAGCGAGGGATTGGAGGGAGGGAGGTGAGGGATGGAGCGAGGGATTGGAGGGAGGGAGATGAGAGATGGTGCGAGGGACTGGAGGAGGGAGGTGAATGATGGAGCGAGGGATTAGAGGGAGGGAGGTGAGAGATGGAGCGAGGGATTGGAGGGAGGGAGGTGAGAGATGGAGCGAGGGATTGGCGGGAAGGGGGTGAGAGATGGAGCGAGGATTGGAGAGAGGGAGGTGAGAGATAGAGCGAGGGATTGGCGGGAGGGAGGTGAGAGATGGAGCGAGGGATTGGAGGGAGGGAGGTGAGAGATGGAGCGAGGGATTGGAGGGAGGGAGGTGAGAGATGGAGCGAGGGATTGGAGGGAGGGAGGTGAAAGATGGAGCGAGGGATTGGAGGGAGGGAAGTGCGAGATGGAGCGAGGGATTGGAGGGAGGGAGGTGAGAGATGGAGCGAGGAATTGGAGGGGGGGAGGTGAGAGATGGAGTGAGGGATTGGAGGGAGGGAGGTGAGAGATGGAGCGAGGGATTGGAGGGAGGGAGGTGAGAGATGGAGCGAGGGATTGGACGGAGAGAGGTGAAAGATGGAGCGAGGGATTGGAGGGAGGGAAGTGAGAGATGGAGCGAGGGATTGGAGGGAGGGAGGTGAGAGATGGAGCGAGGAATTGGAGGGGGGGAGGTGAGAGATGGAGTGAGGGATTGGAGGGGGGGAGGTGAGAGATGGAGTGAGGGATTGGAGGGAGGGAAGTGAGAGATGGAGCGAGGGATTGGAGGGGGGGAGGTGAGAGATGGAGTGAGGGATTGGATGGAGGGAGGTGAGAGGTGGGGGGGGGTGGGGAAGGGGTTGGGGGGGCCTGGAGGGCCCAGCCCCCCAGGCCCCCCTCAACAGTACTGCCCCCCAGTGTTGCACAGCGACAGACCCATCCCCACCAGTACTGTCCCCCAGTGTTACACAGCGACAGACCCATCCCCACCAGTACTGTACCGCAGTGTTATACAGTGACAGGCCCATCCCCACCAGTACTGTACCGCAGTGTTATACAGTGACAGACCCATCCCCACCAGTACTGTACCCCAGTGTTACACAGTGACAGACCCATCCCCACCAGTACTGTACCGCAGTGTTATACAGTGACAGACCCATCCCCACCAGTACTCTACCCGTGTTATACAGTGACAGACCCGTCCCCACCAGTACTGTACCCCAGTGTTATACACGGACAGACCCGTCCCCACCAGTACTGTACCCCAGTGTTATACAGGGACAGACCCGTCCCCACCAGTACTGTACCGCAGTGTTATACAGTGACAGACCCATCCCCACCAGTACTGTACCGCAGTGTTATACAGTGACAGACCCATCCCCACCAGTACTGTACCGCAGTGTTATACAGTGACAGACCCATCCCCACCAGTACTGTACCCCAGTGTTACACAGTGACAGACCCGTCCCCACCAGTACTGTACCCCAGTGTTATACAGGGACAGACCCGTCCCCACCAGTACTGTACCCCAGTGTTATACAGGGACAGACCCGTCCCCACCAGTACTGTACCCCAGTGTTATACAGGGACAGACCCATCCCCACCAGTACTGTACCCCAGTGTTTTACAGTGACAGACCCGTCCCCACCCATACTGTACCCCAGTGTTACACAGTGACAGACTCGTCCCCACAAGTACTGTACCCCAGTGTTATACAGCGACAGACCCGTCCCCACCAGTACTGTACCCCAGTGTTATACAGTGACAGACCCGTCCCCACCAGTACTGTACCCCAGTGTTATACAGCGACAGACCCGTCCCCACCAGTACTGTACCCCAGTGTTATACCGCGACAGACCCATCCGCACCAGTACTGTACCCCAGTGTTATAAAGTGACAGACCCGTCCCCACCAGTACTGAACCCCAGTGTTATACAGTGACAGACCCATCCGCACCAGTACTGTCCCCCAGTGTTACACAGCGACAGACCCATCCGCACCAGTACTGTACCCCAGTGTTACACAGTGACAGACCCGTCCCCACCAGTACTGTACCCCAGTGTTATACAGTGACAGACCCATCCCCACCAGTACTGTACCCCAGTGTTATACAGCGACAGCCCCATCCGCACCAGTACTGTACCAAGTGTTATAGTGACAGACCCGTCCCCACCAGTACTGGACCCCAGTGTTATACAGCGACAGACCCATCCGCACCAGTACTGTACCCCAGTGTTACAGAGTGACAGACCCGTCCCCACCAGTACTGTACCCCAGTATTATACAGTGACAGACCCAGCCCCACCAGTACTGTACCCCAGTGTTATACACTGACAGACCCATCCCCACCAGTACCGTACCCCACTGATATACAGTGACGGACCTGTCCCCACCAGTACTGTACCCCAGTGTTATACAGTGACAGACCCATCCCCACCAGTACTGTACCCCAGTGTTATACAGTGACAGACCCGTCCCCACCAGTACTGTCCCCCAGGGTTACACAGTGACTGACCCGTCCCCACCAGTACTGTACCCCAGTGCTATACAGTGACGGACCCGTCCCCACCAGTACTGTACCCCAGTGTTATGCAGTGACGGACCCATCCCCACCAGTTCTGTACCCCAGTGCTATACAGTGACGGACCCGTCCCCACCAGTACTGTACCCCAGTGTTATACAGTGACAGATCCATCCCCACCAGTACTGTACCCCAGTGTTACACAGTGACAGACCGGTCCCCACCAGTACTGTACCCCAGTGTTATACAGTGACAGACCTGTCCCCACAAGTACTGTACCCCAGTGTTATACAGTGACAGACCCGTCCCCACCAGTACTGCACCCCAGTGTTATACAGTGACAGACCCATCCCCACCAGTACTGTACCCCAGTGTTATACAGTGACAGACCTGTCCCCACCAGTACTGTACCCCAGTGTTATACAGTCACAGACCCGTCCCCACCAGTACTGCACCCCAGTGTTATACAGTGACAGACCCATCCCCACCAGTACTGCACCCCAGTGTTATACAGTGACAGACCTGTCCCCATCAGTACTGTATCCCAGTGCTACACAGTGACAGACCCGTCCCCACCAGTACTGTACCCCAGTGTTATACAGTGACAGACCCGTCCCCACCAGTACTGTACCCCAGTGTTATACAGTGACAGACCCGTCCCCACCAGTACTGTACCCCAGTGTTATACAGCGACAGACCCGTCCCCACCAGTACTGTACCCCAGTGTTATACAGTGTCAGGCCTGTCCCCACCAGTACTGTACCCCAGTGTTATACAGCGACAGACCCGTCCCCACCAGTACTGTATCCCAGTGTTACACAGTGACAGACCCGTCCCCACCAGTACTGTACCCCAGTGTTATACAGCGACAGACCCGTCCCCACCAGTACTGTACCCCAGTGTTATACAGTGACAGGCCTGTCCCCACCAGTACTGTACCCCAGTGTTATACAGTGACAGACCTGTCCCCATCAGTACTGTATCCCAATGTTACACAGTGACAGACCCATCCCCACCAGTACTGTACCCCAGTGTTATACAGTGACAGACCGGTCCCCACCAGTACTGTACCCCAGTGTTACACAGTGACAGACCGGTCCCCACCAGTACTGTACCCCAGTGTTATACAGTGACAGACCCGTCCCCACCAGTACTGTACCCCAGTGTTATACAGTGACAGACCTGTCCCCACAAGTACTGTACCCCTGTGTTATACAGTGACAGACCCGTCCCCACCAGCACTGCACCCCAGTGTTATACAGTGACAGACCCATCCCCACCAGTACTGTACCCCAGTGTTATACAGTGACAGACCCGTCCCCACCAGTACTGTACCCCAGTGTTATACAGTGACAGACCCGTCCCCACCAGTACTGTACCCCAGTGTTATACAGCGACAGACCCGTCCCCACCAGTACTGTACCCCAGTGTTATACAGTGTCAGGCCTGTCCCCACCAGTACTGTACCCCAGTGTTATACAGCGACAGACCCGTCCCCACCAGTACTGTATCCCAGTGTTACACAGTGACAGACCCGTCCCCACCAGTACTGTACCCCAGTGTTATACAGCGACAGACCCGTCCCCACCAGTACTGTACCCCAGTGTTATACAGTGACAGGCCTGTCCCCACCAGTACTGTACCCCAGTGTTATACAGTGACAGACCTGTCCCCATCAGTACTGTATCCCAATGTTACACAGTGACAGACCCATCCCCACCAGTACTGTACCCCAGTGTTATACAGTGACAGACCGGTCCCCACCAGTACTGTACCCCAGTGTTACACAGTGACAGACCGGTCCCCACCAGTACTGTACCCCAGTGTTATACAGTGACAGACCCGTCCCCACCAGTACTGTACCCCAGTGTTATACAGTGACAGACCTGTCCCCACAAGTACTGTACCCCTGTGTTATACAGTGACAGACCCGTCCCCACCAGCACTGCACCCCAGTGTTATACAGTGACAGACCCATCCCCACCAGTACTGTACCCCAGTGTTATACAGTGACAGACCTGTCCCCACCAGTACTGTACCCCAGTGTTATACAGTGACAGACCCGTCCCCACCAGTACTGCACCCCAGTGTTATACAGTGACAGACCCATCCCCACCAGTACTGCACCCCAGTGTTATACAGTGACAGACCTGTCCCCATCAGTACTGTATCCCAGTGTTACACAGTGACAGACCCGTCCCCACCAGTACTGTACCCCAGTGTTATACAGCGACAGACCCGTCCCCACCAGTACTGTACCCCAGTGTTATACAGTGTCAGGCCTGTCCCCACCAGTACTGTACCCCAGTGTTATACAGCGACAGACCCGTCCCCACCAGTACTGTACCCCAGTGTTATACAGTGTCAGGCCTGTCCCCACCAGTACTGTACCCCAGTGTTATACAGCGACAGACCCGTCCCCACCAGTACTGTATCCCAGTGTTACACAGTGACAGACCCGTCCCCACCAGTACTGTACCCCAGTGTTATACAGCGACAGACCCGTCCCCACCAGTACTGTACCCCAGTGTTATACAGTGACAGGCCTGTCCCCACCAGTACTGTACCCCAGTGTTATACAGTGACAGACCTGTCCCCATCAGTACTGTATCCCAATGTTACACAGTGACAGACCCATCCCCACCAGTACTGTACCCCAGTGTTATACAGTGACAGACCGGTCCCCACCAGTACTGTACCCCAGTGTTACACAGTGACAGACCGGTCCCCACCAGTACTGTACCCCAGTGTTATACAGTGACAGACCCGTCCCCACCAGTACTGTACCCCAGTGTTATACAGTGACAGACCTGTCCCCACAAGTACTGTACCCCTGTGTTATACAGTGACAGACCCGTCCCCACCAGCACTGCACCCCAGTGTTATACAGTGACAGACCCATCCCCACCAGTACTGTACCCCAGTGTTATACAGTGACAGACCTGTCCCCACCAGTACTGTACCCCAGTGTTATACAGTGACAGACCCGTCCCCACCAGTACTGCACCCCAGTGTTATACAGTGACAGACCCATCCCCACCAGTACTGCACCCCAGTGTTATACAGTGACAGACCTGTCCCCATCAGTACTGTATCCGTGTTACACAGTGACAGACCCGTCCCCACCAGTACTGTACCCCAGTGTTATACAGCGACAGACCCGTCCCCACCAGTACTGTACCCCAGTGTTATACAGTGTCAGGCCTGTCCCCACCAGTACTGTACCCCAGTGTTATACAGCGACAGACCCGTCCCCACCAGTACACTATCCCAGTGTTACACAGTGACAGACCCGTCCCCACCAGTACTGTACCCCAGTGTTATACAGCGACAGACCTGTCCCCACCAGTACTGTACCCCAGTGTTATACAGTGACAGGCCTGTCCCCACCAGTACTGTACCCCAGTGTTATACAGTGACAGACCCGTCCCCACCAGTACTGTACCCCAGTGTTATACAGCGACAGACCTGTCCCCACCAGTACTGTACCCCAGTGTTATACAGTGACAGGCCTGTCCCCACCAGTACTGTACCCCAGTGTTATACAGTGACAGACCTGTCCCCACCAGTACTGTATCCCAATGTTACACAGTGACAGACCCATCCCCAACCAGTACTGTACCCCAGTGTTATACAGTGACAGACCCGTCCCCACCAGTACTGTACCCCAGTGTTATACAGTGACAGACCCATCCCCACCAGTACTGTACCCCAGTGTTATACAGTGACAGACCCGTCCCGACCAGTACTGTACCCCAGTGTTATACAGCGACAGACCCGTCCCCACCAGTACTGTACCCCAGTGTTATACAGCGACAGACCCGTCCCCACCAGTACTGTACCCCAGTGTTATACAGCGACAGACCCGTCCCCACCAGTACTGTACCCCAGTGTTATACAGCGACAGACCCGTCCCCACCAGTACTGTACCCCAGTGTTATACAGTGACAGACCCGTCCCGACCAGTACTGTACCCCAGTGTTATACAGTGACAGACCCGTCCCGACCAGTACTGTACCCCAGTGTTATACAGTGACAGACCCGTCCCCACCAGTACTGTACCCCAGTGTTATACAGTGACAGACCCGTCCCCACCAGTACTGTACCCCAGTGTTATACAGTGACAGACCCGTCCCCACCAGTACTGCACCCCAGTGTTACACAGTGACAGACCGGTCCCCACCAGTACTGTACCCCAGTGTTATACAGTGACAGACCTGTCCCCACCATTACTGTACCCCAGTGTTATACAGTGACAGACCTGCCCCACCAGTACTGTACCCCAGTGTTATACAGTGACAGACCCATCCCCACCAGTACTGTACCCCAGTGTTATACAGTGACAGACCTGTCCCCATCAGTACTGTATCCAAATGTTACACAGCGACAGACCGTCCCCACCAGTACTGTATCCCAGTGTTACACAGTGACAGACCCGTCCCCACCAGTACTGTACCCCAGTGTTATACAGTGACAGGCCTGTCCCCACCAGTACTGTACCCCAGTGTTATACAGTGACAGACCTGTCCCCATCAGTACTGTATCCAAATGTTACACAGTGACAGACCGGTCCCCACCAGTACTGTACCCCAGTGTTATACAGTGACAGACCCGTCCCCACCCGTACTGTACCCCAGTGTTATACAGTGACAGACCCGTCCCCACCAGTACTGCACCCCAGTGTTATACAGCGACAGACCCGTCCCCACCAGTACTGTACCCCAGTGTTACACAGTGACAGACCGGTCCCCACCAGTACTGTACCCCAGTGTTATACAGCGACAGACCCGTCCCCACCAGATCTGTACCCCAGTGTTACACAGTGACAGACCCGTCCCCACCAGTACTGTACCCCAGTGTTACACAGTGACAGACCCGTCCCCACCAGTACTGCACCCCAGTGTTATACAGTGACAGACCCATCCCCACCAGTACTGCACCCCAGTGTTATACAGTGACAGACCTGTCCCCATCAGTACTGTATCCCAGTGTTACACAGTGACAGACCCGTCCCCACCAGTACTGTACCCCAGTGTTATACAGCGACAGACCCGTCCCCACCAGTACTGTACCCCAGTGTTATACAGTGTCAGGCCTGTCCCCACCAGTACTGTACCCCAGTGTTATACAGCGACAGACCCGTCCCCACCAGTACTGTATCCCAGTGTTCCACAGTGACAGACCCGTCCCCACCAGTACTGTACCCCAGTGTTATACAGTGACAGGCCTGTCCCCACCAGTACTGTACCCCAGTGTTATACTGTGACAGACCTGCCCCACCAGTACTGTACCCCAGTGTTACACAGTGACAGACCCGTCCCCACCAGTACAGTACCCCAGTGTTATACAGCGACAGACCTGTCCCCACCAGTACTGTACCCCAGTGTTATACAGTGACAGGCCTGTCCCCACCAGTACTGTACCCCAGTGTTATACAGTGACAGACCCATCCCCACCAGTACTGTACCCCAGTGTTATACAGTGACAGACCTGCCCCACCAGTACTGTACCCCAGTGTTATACAGTGACAGGCCTGTCCCCACCAGTACTGTACCCCAGTGTTATACAGTGACAGACCCATCCCCACCAGTACTGTACCCCAGTGTTATACAGTGACAGGCCTGTCCCCACCAGTACTGTACCCCAGTGTTATACAGTGACAGACCTGTCCCAATCAGTACTGTATCCCAGTGTTACACAGTGACAGACCCGTCCCCACCAGTACTGTACCCCAGTGTTATACAGTGACAGGCCTGTCCCCACCAGTACTGTACCCCAGTGTTATACAGTGACAGACCTGTCCCAATCAGTACTGTATCCCAGTGTTATACAGTGACAGACCCGTCCCCACCAGTACTGTACCCCAGTGTTATACAGTGACAGACCCGCCCCCACCAGTACTGTATCCCAATGTTATACAGTGACAGACCCGTCCCCACCAGTACTGTACCCCAGTGTTATACAGCGACAGACCCGTCCCCACCAGTACTGTACCCCAGTGTTATACAGCGACAGACCCATCCCCACCAGTACTGTACCCCAGTGTTATACAGTGACAGACCCGTCCCCACCAGTACTGTATCCCAATGTTATACAGTGACAGACCCGTCCCCACCAGTACTGTACCCCAGTGTTATACAGTGACAGACCCGTCCCCACCAGTACTGTACCCCAGTGTTATACAGTGACAGACCCGTCCCCACCAGTACTGTATCCCAATGTTATACAGTGACAGACCCGTCCCCACCAGTACTGTACCCCAGTGTTATACAGTGACAGACCCGTCCCCACCAGTACTGTATCCCAATGTTATACAGTGACAGACCCGTCCCCACCAGTACTGTACCCCAGTGTTATACAGCGACAGACCCATCCCCACCAGTACTGTACCCCAGTGTTATACAGTGACAGGCCTGTCCCCACCAGTACTGTACCCCAGTGTTATACAGTGACAGGCCTGTCCCCACCAGTACTGTACCCCAGTGTTATACAGTGACAGACCTGTCCCCACCAGTACTGTACCCCAGTGTTATACAGTGACAGACCTGTCCCAATCAGTACTGTACCCCAGTGTTATACAGTGACAGACCCGCCCCCACCAGTACTGCACCCCAGTGTTATACAGTGACAGACCTGTCCCAATCAGTACTGTACCCCAGTGTTATACAGTGACAGACCCGTCCCCACCAGTACTGTACCCCAGAGTTATACAGCAACAGACCCGTCCCCACCAGTACTGTACCCCAGTGTTATACAGTGACAGACCCGTCCCCACCAGTACTGTACCCCAGTGTGATACAGCGACAGACCTGTCCCCACCAGTACTGTACCCCAGTGTTATACAGTGACAGACCTGTCCCCATCAGTACTGTACCCCAGTGTTATACAGTGACAGACACGTCCCCACCAGTACTGTACCCCAGTGTTACACAGTGACAGACCCGTCCCCACCAGTACTGTACCCCAGTGTTATACAGTGACAGACCCGTCCCCACCAGTACTGTACCCCAGTGTTACACAGTGACAGACCCGTCCCCACCAGTACTGTACCCCAGTGTTATACAGTGACAGACCCGTCCCCACCAGTACTGTACCCTAGTGTTATACAGTGACAGACCCGTCCCCACCAGTACTGTACCCCAGTGTGATACAGCGACAGACCTGTCCCCACCAGTACTGTACCCCAGTGTTATACAGCGACAGACCCATCCCCACCAGTACTGTACCCCAGTGTTACACAGTGACAGACCTGTCCCCACCAGTACTGTACCCCAGTGTTATACAGTGACAGACCTGTCCCCACCAGTACTGTACCCCAGTGTTATACAGTGACAGACCCGTCCCCACCAGTACTGTACCCCAGTGTTATACAGTGACAGACCCGTCCCCACCAGTACTGTACCCTAGTGTTATACAGTGACAGACCCGTCCCCACCAGTACTGTACCCCAGTGTTATACAGCGACAGACCTGTCCCCACCAGTACTGTACCCCAGTGTTATACAGCGACAGACCTGTCCCCACCAGTACTGTACCCCAGTGTTATACAGTGACAGACCCGTCCCCACCAGTGCTGTACCCCAGTGTTATACAGCGACAGACCCGTCCCCACCAGTGCTGTACCCCAGTGTTATACAGTGACAGACCCGTCCCCACCAGTACTGTACCCCAGTGTTATACAGTGACAGACCCATCCCCACCAGTGCTGTACCCAGTGTTATACAGTGACAGACCCGTCCCCACCAGTACTGTACCCCAGTGTGATACAGCGACAGACCCATCCCCACCAGTACTGTACCCCAGTGTTATACAGTGACAGACCCGTCCCCACCAGTACTGTACCCCAGTGTTATACAGTGACAGACCCATCCCCACCAGTGCTGTACCCAGTGTAATACAGTGACAGACCCGTCCCCACCAGTACTGCACCCCAGTGTTATACAGTGACAGACCCATCCTCACCAGTACTGTACCCCAGTGTTAAACAGTGACAGACCCATCCCCACCAGTACTGTACCCCAGTGTTATACAGTGACAGACCCGTCCCCACCAGTACTGTACCCCAGTGTTATACAGTGACAGACCCGTCCCCACCAGTACTGAACCCCAGTGTTATACAGCGACAGACCCATCCCCACCAGTACTGTACCCCAGTGTTATACAGCGACAGACCCGTCCCCACCAGTGCTGTACCCCAGTGTTATACAGCGACAGACCCATCCCCACCAGTACTGTACCCCAGTGTTATACAGTGACAGACCCGTCCCCACCAGTACTGTACCCCAGTGTTATACAGTGACAGACCCGTCCCCACCAGTACTGTACCCCAGTGTTATACAGTGACAGACCCGTCCCCACCAGTGCTGTACCCCAGTGTTATACAGTGACAGACCCATCCCCACCAGTACTGTACCCCAGTGTTACACAGTGACAGACCCGTCCCCACCAGTACTGTACCCCAGTGTTATACAGTGACAGACCCGTCCCCACCAGTACTGTACCCCAGTGTTATACAGTGACAGACCCGTCCCCACCAGTACTGTACCCCAGTGTTATACGGTGACAGACCCATCCCCACCAGTACTGTACCCCAGTGTGATACAGTGACGGACCTGTCCCCACCAGTACTGTACCCCAGTGTTACACAGTGACAGACCCGTCCCCACCAGTACTGTACCCCAGTGTTATACAGTGACAGACCCGTCCCCACCAGTACTGTACCCCAGTGTTATACAGTGACAGACCCGTCCCCACCAGTACTGTACCCCAGTGTTACACAGTGACAGACCCGTCCCCACCAGTGCTGTACCCCAGTGTTATACAGTGACAGACCCGTCCCCACCAGTGCTGTACCCCAGTGTTATACAGCGACAGACCCGTCCCCACCAGTGCTGTACCCCAGTGTTATACAGTGACAGACCCGTCCCCACCAGTGCTGTACCCCAGTGTTATACAGTGACAGACCCGTCCCCACCAGTACTGTACCCCAGTGTTATACAGCGACAGACCCGTCCCCACCAGTACTGTACCCCAGTGTTATACAGCGACCGACCCGTCCCCACCAGTACTGTACCCCAGTGTTATACAGTGACAGACCTGTCCCCACCAGTACTGTACCCCAGTGTTACACAGTGACAGACCCGTCCCCACCAGTACTGTACCCCAGTGTTATACAGCGACAGACCCGTCCCCACCAGTACTGTACCCCAGTGTTATACAGTGACAGACCTGTCCCCACCAGTACTGTACCGCAGTGTTATACAGTGACAGACCCGTCCCCACCAGTACTGTACCCCA
>NW_027590952.1:135000-139162 GCF_964213995.1 Mustelus asterias
ATAGAGAGAAAGAGAGACAGAGAGAGGGAGAGAGAGGGAATAGAGAGAGAGAGACAGAGAGAGGGAGAGAGAGGGATTAGGGAGAGAGAGAGACAGAGAGAGGGAGAAGGGAGAGAGAGAGAGGGAATAGAGAGAGAGAGACAGAGAGAGAGAGGGAATGGAGAGAGAGACAGAGAGAGAGAGAGGGAATGGAGAGAGAGACAGAGAACGAGGGAGAGAAAGAGAGAGAAAGGGAGAGACAGAGAGAGAGAAAGAGAGAGAAAGAGAGAGGTAGAGAAAGAGAGAGATAGAGAGAGAGGGAGACAGAGAGAGGGAATAGAGGCAAAGAGAGAGAGAGAGACAGAGAGAGAGACAGAGAGAGAGAGACAGAGAGAGAGACAGAGAGAGAGAGAGAGAGACAGAGAGAGAGAGAGACAGAGAGAGAGAGAGACAGAGACAGAGAAAGACAGAGAGAGAGACAGAGAGAGAGACAGAGAGAGAGACAGAGAGTGAGAGAGAGAGAGACAGAGAGAGAGACAGAGAGAGAGAGACAGAGAGAGACAGAGAGAGAAAGACAGAGAGAGACAGAGAGAGACAGAGAGAGAAAGACAGAGAGAGAAAGACAGAGAGAGAGACAGAGAGAGAGAGAGACAGAGAGAGACAGAGAGAGAGGCCGAAGAGAGTGGGGGGAGGAAGGGATGGCGTGGACAGGGAGAAAGAGAGAGAGGGTGACCTCTGAACCTGGAGCAGGTGGAGGCCATTTGGGCCTCGGATTGTTCCTATCCTTCTGTGTGTGACTGGGTGGGGGTCTGTGCGGGGGGTGTGTTTGCTGGAGGTGGGTGTGTGCCGGGGTGGGGGTGGGGGTCTGTGCGGAGGGGAGGGTGTGTTTGCCGGGGGTGGGTGTGTAGAAACATAGAAACATAGAAAACTACAGCACAAAACAGGCCCTTCGGCCCCACAAGTTGTGCCGAACACATCCCTACCTTCTAGACCTACCTATAACCCTCCATCCTATTAAGTCCCATGTACTCATCCAGGAGTCTCTTAAAAGACCCTATTGAGTTTGCCTCCACCACCACTGACGGCAGCCGATTCCACTCGCCCACCACCCTCTGTGTGAAAAACTTCCCCCTAACATTTCCCCTGTACCTACCCCCCAGCACCTTAAACCTGTGTCCTCTCGTAGCAGCCATTTCCACCCTGGGAAAAAGCCTCTGAGAGTCCACCCGATCTATGCCTCTCAACATCTTGTACACCTCTATTAGGTCTCCTCTCATCCTACGTCTCTCCAAGGAGAAAAGACCGAGCTCCCTCAGCCTATCCTCATAAGGCATGCCACTCAATCCAGGCAACATCCTTGTAAATCTCCTCTGCACCCTTTCAATCTTTTCCACATCCTTCCTGTAATGAGGCGATCAGAACTGAGCACAGTACTCCAAGTGGGGTCTGACGAGGGTCTTATATAGCTGCATCATTATCCCCGGACTCCTGAACTCAATCCCTCGATTGATAAAGGCCAACACACCATACGCCTTCTTAACCACCTCCTCCACCAGCGGGCCGATTTTAGAGTCCGATGGACCCGGACCCCAAGGTCCTTCTGATCCTCTACAGTACTAAGAGTCTTTCCCTTTATTTTGTACTCCTTCATCCCATGTGACCTGCCAAAATGGACCACGACGCATTTATCTGGGTTGAAGTCCATCTGCCACTTCTCCGCCCAGCCTTGGATCCCATCAATGTCCCTCTGTAACTTCTGACATCCCTCCAGACTATCCACAACCCCACCAACCTTCGTGTCATCGGCAAACTTACCAACCCATCCCTCCGCTTCCTCATCCAGGTCATTTATGAAAATGACAAACAGCAAGGGTCCCAGAACAGATCCCTGGGGCACACCACTGGTGACCGACCTCCATTTAGAAAAAGACCCATCTATACCCACTCTCTGCCTCCTTTGGGCAAGCCAGTTCTGGATCCACAGGGCAGCAGTCCCTTGGATCCCATGCCCTCTCACTTTTTCTAGAAGCCTCACATGGGGGACCTTATCGAACGCCTTGCTAAAATCCATATAAACCACATCTACCGCCTTCCCTTCGTCAATGTGTTTAGTCACATTTTCGAAGAACTCCACCAGGCTCGTAAGGCACGATCTGCCTTTGACAAAGCCATGCTGAGTATTCTTGAGCATACTAAACCTCTCTAAATGCTCATAAATCTTGTCCCTCAGGATCTTCTCCATCAGCTTACCAACCACTGAGGTTAGACTCACCGGTCGGTAATTTCCTGGGCTATCCCTATTCCCCTTCTTGAAAATAGGAACCACATCTGCAATCCTCCAATCCTCCGGAACCTCTCCCGTCTCCATCGACGATGCAAAGATCATCGCCAGAGGCTCTGCAATCTCTTCCCTCGCCTCCCACAGTAACCTGGGGTACATCCCATCCGGACCCGGCGACTTATCTACCTTGATGCTGTTCAAAAATTCCAGCACAACCTCTTTGTTAAAGTCCACATACTCAATCTTTTCAGTCCACCGCAAGCCCACAGTACATCCACCCAGGTCCTTCTCCTCTGTGAAAACCGAGACAAATTATTCATTGAGCACCTCTGCCATTTCTACTGGTTCCGTACAGACTTTCCTGCCTTCACCTTTTACAGGCCCTATTCCGGGGGTGTCGGGGGTGGGAGGGATGTGTTTGCCGGGGGGGGTGTGTTGGGGGTGGGGGAAAGGGGTGTTTGCTGGGGGTGGGAGGGGCTAGGGGAGGGGGTCTGTGTGTGGGGGGCAGTGTGGTTGCCGGGGGTGGGGATGTGTCGGGGGTGGGGGAGGGGGTGTGTTTGCTGGGATTGGGTGGGTGTCGGGAGGGGGGGTGGGGGGGTCTGTGCAGGGGGGTTGTGTTTGCTGGGAGTGGGTGTGTGTCGGGAGGGGGGTGGGGGGTCTGTGCAGGGGGGGTGTGTTTGCTGGAGGGGGGTGCGTGCCGGGACGGGGGTGGGTCTGTGCAGAGGGGTGGGGGTCTGTGCGGAGGGGGGGTTGTGTTTGTTGGGGGACGGGGGGTCAGGGTGTGTATTGGGGGGGGGGATGTTTGGTGGGGGTAGGTGGGGGCCGGGGTGGGGGGTCTGTGCGTGGGGGGGGGTGTTTGTCGGGGGTGGGTGTGTGTTGGGAGGGGAGGGGGGAGGATCTGTGTGAGGGAGGGGGTTGCTGGGGTAGGTGTGTGTCGGGAGGGGGGGTGTGTCGGGAGGGGAGGGGGGGAGGGAGGGGGTCTGTGCGTGGGGGGGGTGTTTGTCGGGGGTGGGTGTGTGTCGGGAGGGGAGGGGGGAGGGGGGGGGTCTGTGCGGGGGGGGTGTTTGTCGGGGGTGGGTGTGTGTCGGGAGGGGAGGGGGGAGGGGGGGTCTGTGCGGGGGGGGTGTTTGTCGGGGGTGGGTGTGTGTCGGGAGGCGAGGGGGGAGGGTGGGGGGGGTCTGTGCGTGGGGGGGGTGTTTGTTGGGGGTGAGTGTGTGTCGGGAGGGGAGGGGGGAGGGTCTGTGTGAGGGAGGGGGTTGCTGGGGTAGGTGTGTGTTGGGAGGGGGGTGTGTCGGGAGGGGAGGGGGGAGGGTGGGGGGTCTGTGCGGGGGGGTGTTTGTCGGGGGTGGGTGTGTGTCGGGAGGGGAGGGGGGAGGGGGAGGGTGGGGGGTCTGTGCGTGGGGCGGTGTTTGTCGGGGGTGGGTGTGTGTCGGGAGGGGAGGGGGGAGGGGGGAGGGTGGGGGTCTGTGCGGGGGGGTGTTTGTTGGGGGTGAGTGTGTGTCGGGAGGGGAGGGGGGAGGGTGGGGGGTCTGTGCGGGGGGGGTGTTTGTCGGGGGTGGGTGTGTGTCGGGAGGGGAGGGGGGAGGGGGGGGGTCTGTGTGAGGGAGGGGGTTGCTGGGGTAGGTGTGTGTTGGGAGGGGGGGTGTGTCGGGAGGGGAGGGGGGAGGGTGGGAGGGGGAGGCTGGGGGTCTGTGCGGGGGGGTGTTTGTTGGGGGTGGGTGTGTGTCGGGAGGGGAGGGGGGGAGGGGGGAGGGTGGGGGGTCTGTGCGGGGGGGGTGTTTGTTGGGGGTGAGTGTGTGTCGGGAGGGGAGGGGGGAGGGTCTGTGTGAGGGAGGGGGGGGTGAGCTGGGGGGTGCTGTGTCGGGGCTGGAACAGCTGGAATTCTAACAGCTACATCCAGGT